>NC_052310.1:68596967-68664467 GCF_016432855.1 Salvelinus namaycush
CTTGCTGTCACATCTAACTACCCAAAGACTTACAGCAGCTTGCGGTCACATTAACTATCCCAAAGACTCACACGGCTTGCTGTCACATGTAACTTACCCAAGAGACCTTACAAGCAGGCCCTTGGCTGGCCCATCTACTTACCCAAAACTTACACAGGCTTGCTGTCACATCTAACTTACCCAAAGACTTCACAGGCTTGCTGTCACATCTAACTTACCAAAGACTTACACAGGCTTGCTGCCAATCTAACTTACCCAAAGACTTACACAGGCTTGCTGTCACATCTAACTTACCCAAAGACTTACACAGGCTGGCTGTCACATCTAACTTACCCAAGACTTACACAGGCTTGCCTGTCACATCTAACTTACCAAAGACTTACACAGGCTTGCTGCCACATCTAACTTACCCAAAGACTTACACAGGCTTGCTGTCACATCTAACTTACCCAAAGACTTCACCGGCTTGCTGTCACATCTAACTTACCAAAGACTTAAACAGCTTGCTGTCACATCTAACTTACCCAAAGACTTACCAGGCTTGCTGTCACATCAAACTTACCCAAAGACTTACACAGGCTTGCTGTCACATCTAACTTACCAAAGACTTACACAGGCTTGCTGTCATCTAACTTACCCAAGACTTACACAGCTTCTGTCACATCTAACTACCCAAAGACTTACACAGGCTTGCTGCCACATCTAACTTACCCAAAGACTTACACAGGCTTGCTGTCACATCTAACTTACCCAAAGACTACACAGGCTTGCTGTCACATCTATCTTACCAAAGACTTACGCAGGCTTGCTGTCACATCTACTTAACCCAAAGACTTACACAGGCTTGCTGTCACATCTAACTTACCCAAAGACTTACACAGGCTTGCTGTCCACATCTAACTTCCCAAAGACTTACACAGGCTTGCTGTCACATCTAACTTACCCAAAGACTTACACAGGCTTGCTGTCACATCTAACTTACCCAAAACTTACACAGGCTTGCTGTCACATCTAACTTACCCAAAGACTTACACAGCTTGCTGTCACATCTACTTACCCAAAGACTTACCAGGCTTGCTGTCACATCTAACTTACCCAAAGACTTACACGGGCTTGCTGTCACATCTAACTTACCCAAGACTTACCAGGCTTGCTTCCATCTAACTTACCCGAACTTACACAGGCTTGCTGTCACATCTAACTTACCCAAAGACTTACACCGGCTTGCTGTCACATCTACTTACCCAAAGACTTACACCGCTTGCTGTCACATCTAACTTACCCAAAGACTTCACCAGGCTTGCTGTCACATCTAACTTACCCAAAGACTTACCAGGCTTGCGTCACATCTAACTTACCCAAGACTTACACGGCTTGCTGTCACATCACTTACCCAAGACTACCCGGCTTGCTGTCACATTACTTATTACCCAAAACTTACACAGGCTTGCTGTCACATCAACTTACCCAAAGACTTACACAGGCTTGCTGTCACATCTAACTTACCAAAGACTTACAAGGCTTGCTGCCAAATCTACTTACCCAAAGACTTACACAGGCTTGCTGTCACATCTAACTTACCCAAAGACTACACGGCTTGCTGCCACATCTAACTTACCCAAGACTTACACAGCTTCGTCACATCTAACTTACCCAAAGACTTACCAGGCTTGCTGCCACATCTAACTTAGCCAAAGACTTACACAGGCTTGCTGCCACATCTAACTTACCCAAAGACTACACAGGCTTGCTGTCACATCTAACTACCCAAAGACTTACACAGGCTTGCTGTCAATCTAACTTACCAAAGACTTACACAGGCTTCCTGTCACATCTAACTTACCACAGACTTACACAGGCTTGCTGCCACATATAACTTACCCAAAGACTTACACAGGCTTGCTGTCACATCTAACTTACCAAAGACTTACACAGGCTTGCTGTCACATCTAACTTACCCAAACTTACACGCTTGCTGTCACATCAAACTTACCAAAGACTTACACAGGCTTGCTGTCACATCTAACTTACCCAAAGACTTACACAGGCTTGCTGTCACATCAACTTACCCAAAGACTTACACCGGCTTGCTATCACATCTAACTTACCCAAAGACTTACACAGGCTTGCTGTCACATCTAACTTACCCAAAGACTTACACAGGCTTGCTGTCACATCTAACTTACCAAAGACTTACACAGGCTTGCTGCCAATCTAACTTACCCAAAGACTTACACAGGCTTGCTGTCACATCTAACTTACCCAAGACTCTACACAGGCTTGCTGCACATCTAACTTACCCAAGACTTACAACAGGCTTGCTGTCACATCTAACTTACCCAAAGACTTACACAGGCTTGCTGCCACATCTAACTTACCCAAAGACTTACAAAGGCTTGCTGTCACATCTAACTTACCCAAGACTTACACAGGCTTGTGTCACATCTAACTTACCAAAACTTACACAGGCTTGCTGTCACATCTAATTTACCCAAAGACTTACACAGTTGCTGCACATTAACTACCCAAAGACTTACACAGCTTGCTGTCACATCTAACTTACCCAAAACTTACACGGCTTGCTGTCACATCTAACTTACCCAAAGACTTACACAGGCTTGCTGTCACACTCAACTTACCCAAAGACTTACACAGGCTTGCTGTCACATCAAACTTACCCAAAGACTTACACAGGCTTGCTGTCACATCAAACTTACCCAAAGACTTACACAGGCTTGCTGTCACATCTAACTTACCCAAGACTTACACAGGCTTGCTGTCACATCTAATTACCCAAGACTTACACAGGCTTGCTGTCACATCTAACTTACCCAAAGACTTACACAGGCTTGCTGTCACATCTAACTTACCCAAAGCTTACACAGCTTGCTGTCACATCTAACTTACCCAAAGACTTACACAGGCTTGCTGCCACATCTAACTTACCAAAAGACTTACACAGGCTTGCTGTCACATCTACTTACCCAAGATTACACAGGTCTGCTGTCACATCTAACTTACCCAAAGACTTACACAGGCTTGCTGTCACATCTAACTTACCCAAAGACTTACACAGGCTTGCTGTCACATCAAACTTACCCAAAGACTTACACAGGCTTGCTGTCACATCTAACTTACCCAAAACTTACACAGCTTGCTGTCACATCTAACTTACCCAAAGACTTACACAGGCTTGCTGTCACATCTAACTTACCCAAAGACTTACCAGGCTTGCTGTCACATCTAACTTACCAAAGACTTACACAGGCTTGCTGTCAATCTAACTTACCCAAAGACTTACACAGGCTTGCTGTCACATCAACTTAACCAAAGACTTACACGGCTTGCTTCACATCTAACTTACCCAAAGACTTACACAGGCTTGCTGTCACATCTAACTTACCCAAAGACTTACACAGGCTTGCTGTCACATCTAACTTACCCAAAGACTTACGCAGGCTTGCTGTCACATCTAACTTACCCAAAGACTTACACAGGCTTGCTGTCACATCAAAACTTACCCAAAGACTTACACCGGCTTGCTATCACATCTAACTTACCCAAGACTTACACGGCTTGCTGTCACATCTAACTTACCCAAAGACTTACGCAGGCTTGCTGTCACATCTAACTTACCCAAAGACTTACACAGGCTTGCTGTCACATCTAACTTACCCAAAGACTTACACAGGCTTGCTGTCACATCTAACTTACCCAAGACTTACACAGGCTTCTGCCAAATCTAACTTACCCAAAGACTTACACAGGCTTGCTGTCACATCTAACTTACCAAAGACTACACAGCTTGCTGCCACATCTAACTTACCCAAAGACTTACACAGGCTTGCTTCAAATCTAACTTACCCAAAGACTACACAGGCTTTGCCACATCTAACTTACCCAAAGACTTACACAGGCTGCTGTCACATCTAACTTACCCAAAGACTTACACAGGCTTGCTGCCACATCTAACTTACCCAAGACTTACACAGGCTTGCTGCCACATCTACTTACACCCAAAGACTTACAAAGGCTTGCTGTCACATCTAACTACCCAAAGACTTACACAGGCTTGCGTCACATCTACTTACCCAAAGACTTACACAGGCTTGCTGTCACATCTAATTTACCCAAAGACTTACACAGGCTTGCTGCCACATATAACTTACCCAAAGACTTACACAGGCTTGCTGTCACATCTAACTTACCCAAAGACTTACACAGGCTTGCTGTCACACCAAACTTACCCAAAGACTTACACAGGCTTGCTGTCACATCAAACTTCCAGACTTACACAGGCTTGCTGTCACATCTAACTTACCCAAAGACTTACACGCTTGCTGTCACATCTAACTTACCCAAGACTTACACAGGCTTGCTGTCACATCTACTTACCCAAAGCCTTCACAGGCTTCTGTCACATCTAACTTACCCAAGACTTACACAGGCTTGCTGCCACATCTAACTTACCAAAGACTTACATAGGCTTGCTGTCACATCTAACTTACCCAAGATTCACAGGCTTGCTGTCACATCTAACTTACCAAAGACTTACACAGGCTTGCTGTCACATCTAACTTACCCAAAGACTTACACAGGCTTGCTGTCACATCAAACTTACCCAAAGACTTACACAGGCTTGCTGTCACATCTAACTTACCCAAAGACTTACACAGGCTTGCTGTCACATCTAACTTCCAAAGACTTACACAGGCTTGCTGTCACATCTAACTTACCCAAAGACTTACGCAGGCTTGCTGTCACATCTAATTACCCAAAGACTTACGCAGGCTTGCTGTCACATCTAACTTACCCAAAGACTTACACAGCTTGCTGTCACATCAAACTTACCCAAAGACTTACACCGGCTTGCTATCACATCTAACTTACCCAAAGACTTACACAGGCTTGCTGTCACATCTAACTTACCCAAAGACTTACGCAGCTTGCTGTCACATTTAACTTACCCAAGACTACACAGGCTTGCTGTCACATTACTTACCAAGACTTACCAGTTCTGTCCATCTAACTTACCCAAAGACTTACCAGGCTTGCTGTCACATCTAACTTACCCAAAGACTTACACAGGCTTGCTGTCACATCAAACTACCCAAAGACTTACTCCGGCTTGCTATCACATCTAACTTACCCAAGACTTACACAGGCTTGCTGTCACATCTAACTTACCAAAGACTTACCAGGCTTGCTGTCACATTACTTACCCAAAGACTACACAGGCTTGCTGTCACATAACTTACCCAAGACTTACAGGCTTGCTGTCACATCTAACTTACCCAAAGACTTACGCAGGCTTGCTGTCACATTTAACTTACCCAAAGACCTACACAGGCTTGCTGTCACATTTAACTTACCCAAAGACTTACACAGGCTTGCTGTCACATCTAACTTACCAAAGACTTACACAGGTTGCTGTCACATCTAACTTACCCAAAGCTTACACAGGCTTGCTGTCACATCAAACTTACCCAAAGACTTACACGGCTTGCTATCACATCTACTTACCCAAAGACTTAACACAGCTTGCTGTCACATCTAACTTACCCAAAGACTTACACAGGCTTGCTGCCACATCTAACTTACCCAAAGACTTACACAGGCTTGCTGTCACATCTAACTTACCCAAGACTACACAGCTTGCTGCCACATCTAACTTACCCAAAGACTTACACAGGCTTGCTGTCACATCTAACTACCCAAAGACTTACACAGGCTTGCTGTCACATCTAACTTACCAAAGACTTACACAGGCTTGCTTCCTCAAACTTACCCAAAGACTTACACAGGCTTGCTGTCACATCTAACTTACCCAAAGACTTACACAGGCTTGCTGTCACATCTAACTTACCCAAAGACTTACACAGCTTGCTGTCACATCTAACACTTACCCAAAGACTTACACAGGCTTGCTGTCACATCTAATTTACCCAAAGCTTACACAGGCTTGCTGTCACATCTAACTTACCCAAAGACTTACACAGTGCTGCGCTCCACATCTAACTTACCAAAAGACTTACACAGGCTTGCTGTCACATCTAACTTACCAAAAGTTTACACAGGCTTGCTTCACATCTAACTTACCCAAAGACTTACACAGGCTTGCTGTCACATCAACTTACCCAAAGACTTCGCAGGCTTGCTGTCACATTTAACTTACCCAAAGACTACACAGGCTTGCTGTCACATTTAACTTACCCAAAGACTTACACAGGCTTGCTGTCACATCTAACTTCCCAAAGACTTACCAGGCTTGCTGTCACATCTAACTTACCAAAAGACTTACACAGGCTTGCTGTCACATCAAACTTACCAAAGACTTACACTGGCTTGCTTCACATCTAACTTACCCAAAGACTTACACAGGCTTGCTGTCACATCTAACTTACCAAAGACTTACGCAGGCTTGCTGTCACATTAACTTACCCAAGACCTACACAGGCTTGCTGTCACATTTAACTTACCCAAAGACTTACACAGGCTTGCTGTCACATCTAACTTACCCAAAGACTTCGCAGGCTTGCTGTCACATCTAACTTCCCAAAGACCTACCAGGCTGCTGCCACATCTAACTTACCAGACTTACACAGGCTTTCTGCCACATCTAACTTACCCAAGACTTACACAGGCTTGCTGTCACATCTAACTTACCCAAAGACTACACAGGCTTGCAGTCACGTCTAACTTACCCAAAGACTTACACAGGCTTGCTGTCACATCTAACTTACCCAAGACTTACACAGGCTTGCTGCCACATCTAACTTACCCAAAGACTTACAAGGCTTGCTGTCACATCTAACTTACCCAAAACTTACACAGGCTTGCTGCCACATCTAACTTACCCAAAGACTTACACAGGCTTGCTGTCACATCTAACTTACCCAAAGACTTACACAGGCTTGCTGACACATCTAACTTCCCAAAGACCTACACAGGTTTGCTGCCACATCTAACTTACCCAAAGACCACACAGGCTTGCTGTCACATCAAACTTACCCAAAAGACTTACACTGGCTTGCTATCACATCTAACTTACCCAAGACTTACACAGGCTTGCTGTCACATCTAACTTACCCAAAGCTTACGCAGGCTTGCTGTCACATTTACTTACACAAGACCTACACAGGCTTGCTGTCACATTTAACTTACCCAAAGACTTACACAGGCTGCTGTCCAATCTAACTTACCCAAAGACTTACCAGGCTTGCTGTCACATCTAACTTACCCAAAGACCTACACAGCTTGCTGTCACATCTAACTTACCCAAAGACTTACACAGGCTTTCTGCCACATCTAACTTACCCAAAACTTACACAGGCTTGCTGTCACATCTAACTTACCCAAAGACCTACACAGGCTTGCTGTCACATCTAACTTACCCAAAGACTTACACAGGCTTGCTGTCACATCTAACTTACCCAAAGACTTACGCAGGCTTGCTGTCACATCTAACTTACCCAAGACCTACACAGGCTTGCTGCCACATCTAACTTACCCAAAGACTTACACAGGCTTTCTGCCACATCTAACTTACCCAAAGACTTACACAGGCTTGCTGTCACATCTAACTTACCCAAAGACTTACACAGGCTTGCAGTCACGTCTAACTTACCCAAAGACTTACACAGGCTCGCTTCTCATCTAACTTACCCAAAGACTTACACAGGCTTGCTGCCACATCTAACTTACCCAAAGACTTACACAGGCTTGCTGTCACATCTAACTTACCCAAAAACTTACACAGGCTTGCTGCCACATCTAACTTACCAAGACTTACACAGGCTTGCTGTCACATCTAACTTACCAAAGACTTACACAGCTTGCTGACACATCTAACTTACCCAAAGACTACACAGGTTTGCTGCCACATCTAACTTACCCAAGACCTACACAGGCTTGCTGTCACATCAAACTTACCCAAAGACTTACACTGGCTTGCTATCACATCTAACTTACCCAAAGACTTACACAGGCTTGCTGTCACATCTAACTTACCCAAAGACTTACGCAGGCTTGCTGTCACATTTAACTTACCCAAGACCTACACAGGCTTGCTGTCACATTAACTTACCCAAAGACTTACACAGGCTTGCTGTCACATCTAACTTCCCAAAGACTTACGCAGGCTTGCTGTCACATCTACTTACCCAAAGACCTACACAGGCTTGCTGCCACATCTACTTACCCAAAGACTTACACAGGCTTCTGCCACATCTAACTTACCCAAAGACTTACACAGGCTTGCTGTCACATCTAACTTACCCAAAGACTTACACAGGCTTGCGCCACATCTAACTTACCCAAACTACACAGGCTTGCGTCACATCTAACTTACCCAAAACTTACACAGGCTTGCTGCCACATCTAACTTACCCAAAGACTTACACAGGCTTGCTGTCACATCTAACTTACCCAAAGACTTACACAGGCTTGCTGACACATCTAACTTACCCAAAGACCTACACAGGTTTGCTGCACATCTAACTTACCCAAAGACTACACAGGCTTGCTGTCACATCTAACTTACCCAAAGACTTACACAGGCTTGCTGTCACATCTAACGTACCCAAGACTACACAGGCTTGCTGTACACTCTAACTTACCCAAAGACTTACACAGGCTTGCTGTCACATCTAACTTACCCAAAGACTTACGCAGGCTTGCTGCCACATCTAACTTACCCAAAGACACACAGGCTTGCTGTCACATCTAACTTACCCAAAGACTACACAGGCTTGCTGACACATCTAACTTACCAAAGACTTACACAGGCTTGCTGTCACATCTAACTTACCAAAGACTTACACAGGCTTGCTGACACTCTAACTTACCCAAAGACCTACACAGGTTTGCTGCCACATTAACTTACCCAAGACCACACAGGCTTGCTGTCACATCTAACTTACCCAAAGACTTACACAGCTTGCTGTCCATCTAACGTACCCAAAGACTACACAGGCTTGCGTCACATCTAACTACCCAAAGATTTACCAGGCTTGCTGTCACATCTAACTTACCCAAGACTTACACAGGCTTGCTGTCACATCTAACTTACCCAAGAACTTACACAGGCTTGCTGTCACATCAACTTACCCAAAGACTTACACAGGCTTGCTGTCACATCTACTTACCCAAAGACTTACACAGGCTTGCTGTCACATCTAACTTACCCAAGACTTCACAGGCTTGCTGTCACATCTAACTTACCCAAAGCTTACGCAGGTTGCTGTCACATCTAACTTACCCAAAGACTTACGCAGCTTGCTGTCACATCTAACTTACCCAAAGACTTACACAGGCTTGCTGTCACATCAAACTACCCAAAGACTTACACCGGCTTGCTATCACATCTAACTTACCCAAAGACTTACACAGGCTTGCTGTCACATCTAACTTACCCAAAGACTTACGCAGGCTTGCTGTCACATTTAACTTACCCAAAGACCTACACAGGCTTGCTGTCACATTTAACTTACCCAAAGACTACACAGGCTTGCTGTCACTCTAACTTACCCAAAGTTACGCAGGCTTGCTGTCACATCTAACTTACCAAAGACTTACACAGGCTTGCTGTCACATCAACTTACCCAAAGACTTACTCCGGCTTGCTATCACATCTAACTTACCCAAAGACTTACGCAGGCTTGCTGTCACATCTAACTTACCCAAAGACTTACACAGGCTTGCTGTCACATCTAACTTACCCAAAGACTTACACAGGCTTGCTGTCACATCTAACTTACCCAAAGACTTACACAGGCTTGCTGTCACATCAAACTTACCCAAAGACTTACACTGCTTGCTATCACATCTAACTTACCCAAAGACTTACACAGGCTTGCTGTCACATCTAACTTACCCAAGACTTACACAGGCTTGCTGCCACATCTAACTTACCCAAAGACTTACACAGGCTTGCTGTCACATCTAACTTACCCAAAGACCTACACAGGCTGCTGCCACATCTAACTTACCCAAGACTTACACAGGCTTGCTGTCACATCTAACTTACCCAAAGACTTACACGAGGCTTGCTGTCACATCTAACTTACCCAAAGACTTACACAGGCTTGCTGTCACATAAACTTACCCAAAGACTTACACAGGCTTGCTGTCACATCTAACTTACCCAAGACTTACACAGGCTTGCTGTCACATCTAACTTACCAAAGACTTAACAGGCTTGCTGTCACATCACTTACCCAAGACTTACACAGGCTTGCTGTCACATCTAATTTACCCAAAGACTTACACAGGCTTGCTGTCACATCTAACTTACCCAAAGACTTACACAGGCTTGCTGCCACATCTAACTTACCAAAGACTTACACAGGCTTGCTGTCACATTCTTACCCAAGATTTACACAGGCTTGCGTCACATCTAACTTACCCAAAGACTTACACAGGCTGCTGTCACATCAACTTACCCAAGACTTACGCAGGCTTGCTGTCACATTAACTTACCCAAAGACCTAACACAGCTTGCTGTCACATTAACTTACCAAAGACTTACACAGGCTTGCTGCGTCACATCTAACTACCCAAAGACTTACGCAGGCTTGCTGTCACATCTAACTTACCCAAGACTTACACAGGCTTGCTGTCACATCAAACTACCAAAGACTTACACTGGCTTGCTATCACATCTAACTTACCCAAAGACTTACACAGGCTTGCTGTCACATCTAACTTACCCAAAGACTTACGCAGGCTTGCTGTCACATTTAACTTACCCAAAGACTACACAGGCTTGCTGTCACATTTACTTACCCAAAGACTTACACAGGCTTGCTGTCACATCTAACTTACCCAAAGACTTACGCAGGCTTGCTGTCACATCTAACTTACCCAAAGACTACACAGGCTTGCTGCCACATCTAACTTACCCAAAGACTTACACAGGCTTTCTGCCACATCTAACTTACCCAAAGACTTACACAGGCTTGCTGTCACATCTAACTTACCCAAAGACTTACACAGGCTTGCAGTCACGTCTAACTTACCCAAAGACTTACACAGCTTGCTGTCACATCTAACTTACCCAAAGACTTACACAGGCTTGCTGCCACATCTAACTTACCCAAAGACTTACACAGGCTTGCTGTCACATCTAACTTACCCAAAACTTACACAGGCTTGCTGCCACATCTAACTTACCCAAAGACTTACACAGGCTTGCTGTCACATCTAACTTACCCAAAGACTTACACAGGCTGCTGACACCTCTAACTACCCAAACCTACACAGGTTTGCTGCCACTCTAACTTACCCAGACTACACAGGCTTGCTGTCACATCAAACTTACCCAAGACTTACACTGGCTTGCTATCACATCTAACTTACCAAAGACTTACACAGGCTTGCTGTCACATCTAACTTACCCAAAGACTTACGCAGGCTTGCTGTCACATTTACTTACCAAGACTACACAGGCTTGCTGTCACATTAACTTACCCAAAGACTTACACAGGCTTGCTGTCACATCTAACTTACCCAAAGACTTACGCAGGCTTGCGTCAATCTAACTTACCCAAAGACCTACACAGGCTTGCTGTCACATCTAACTTACCCAAAGACTTACACAGGCTTTCTGCCACATCTAACTTACCCAAAGACTTCACAGGCTTGCTGTCCACATCTAACTTACCCAAAGACCTACACAGGCTTGCTGTCACATCTACTTACCCAAAGACTTACACAGGCTTGCTGTCACATCTAACTTACCCAAAGACTTACGCAGGCTTGCTGTCACATCTAACTTACCCAAAGACCTACACAGGCTTGCTACCACTCTAACTTACCCAAAGACTTACACAGGCTTCTGCCACATCTAACTTACCCAAAGACTTACACAGGCTTGCTGTCACATCTAACTTACCAAAGACTTACACAGGCTTGCAGTCACATCTACTTACCAAAGACTTACACAGGCTCGCTGTCACATCTAACTTACCCAAAGACTTACACAGGCTTGCTGCCACATCTAACTTACCCAAAGACTTACACAGGCTTGCTGTCACATCTAACTTACCCAAAAACTTACACAGGCTTGCTGCCACATCTAATTACCCAAAGACTTCACAGGCTTGCTGTCACATCTAACTTACCAAAGACTTACACAGGCTTGCTGACACATCTAACTTACCCAAAGACCTACACAGGTTTGCTGCACATCTAACTTACCCAAGACCTACACAGGCTTGCTGTCACATCAAACTTACCCAAAGACTTACACTGGCTTGCTATCACATCTAACTTACCCAAAGACTTACACAGGCTTGCTGTCACATCTAACTTACCCAAAGACTTACGCAGGCTTGCTGTCACATTTAACTTACCCAAGACCAAACAGCTTGCTGTCACATTTAACTTACCCAAAGACTTCACAGGCTTGCTGTCACATCTAACTTACCCAAGACTTACGCAGGCTTGCTGTCCACATCTAACTACCCAAAGACCTACACAGGCTTGCTGCCACATCTAACTTACCCAAGACTTACACAGGCTTTCTGCCACATCTAACTTACCCAAAGACTTACACAGGCTTGCTGTCACATCTAACTTACCAAAGACTTACACAGGCTTGCTGCCACACTAACTTACCCAAAGATTACACAGGCTTGCTGTCACATCTAACTTACCCAAAAACTTACACAGGCTTGCTGCCACATCTAACTTACCCAAAGACTTACACAGGCTTGCTGTCACATCTAACTTACCCAAAGACTTACACAGGCTTGCTGACACATCTAACTTACCCAAAGACTACACAGTTTGCTGCCACATCTAACTTACCCAAGACCTACACAGGCTTGCTGTCACATCTAACTTACCCAAAGACTTACACAGGCTTGCTGTCACATCTAACGTACCCAAGACCTACACAGGCTTGCTGTCACATCTAACTTACCCAAAGACTTACACAGGCTTGCTGTCACATCTAACTTACCCAAAGACTTACCAGGCTTGCTGCCACATCTAACTTACCCAAAGACCTACACAGGCTTGCTGTCACATCTAACTTACCAAAGACTTACACGGCTTGCTGACACATCTAACTTACCCAAAGACTTACACAGGCTTGCTGTCACATCTAACTTACCCAAAGACTTACACAGGCTTGCTGACACATCTAACTTACCCAAAGACTACACAGGTTTGCTGCCACATCTAACTTACCCAAAGACTACACAGGCTTGCTGTCACATCACTTACCCAAAGACTTACACAGGCTGTGTCACATCTAACTACCCAAAGACCTACACAGGCTTGCTGTCACATTAACTTACCCAAAGACTTACACAGCTTGCTGTCACATCTAACTTACCCAAAGACCTACACAGGTTTGCTGTCACATCTAACTTACCCAAAGACTCACAGGCTTGCGTCCATCTACTTACCCAAGACTTACACGCTTGCTGTAACTCTAACTTACCCAAAGACCTACACAGGTTTGCTGCCACATCTAACTTACCCAAGACCTACACAGGCTTGCTGTCACATCTAACTTACCCAAAGACTTACACAGGCTTGCTGTCACATCTAACGTACCCAAGACCTACACAGGCTTGCTGTCACATCTAACTTACCCAAAGACTTACACAGGCTTGCTGTCACATCTAACTTACCCAAAGACCTACACAGGCTTGCTGTCACATCTAACGTACCCAAGACTTACACAGGCTGCTGTCACATCTAACGTACCCAAAGACCTACACAGGCTTGCTGTCACATCTAACTTACCCAAAGACTTACACAGGCTTGCTGTCACATCTAACTTACCCAAAGACCTACACAGGCTTGCTGTCACATCTAACGTACCCAAAGACTACACAGGCTTGCGTCACATCTAACTACCCAAAGACTTACACAGGCTTGCTGTCACATCTAACTTACCCAAAGACTACACAGGCTTGCTGTCACATCTAACTTACCCAAGACCTACAACAGTATATTAACTACAGGTTCTAACTGGCAATGCAAATGGAACAAACAATGCTATTCTGTATTAAAATACATTGAGTAGATGAATTGCAGATGCTCTGTTTATCTGTCATGATTCTGTATTCTGATAAAACAATAAATGACTATAGTTTACTAGAAACCATTGCCCCTCTACATGGTCTCTTTAATTTACTCAGAACTTGAGAATCAGTCAGAATATCGGTTATAGACGTTGCAGTTCATGTCCAGCAGGTGGGGCGATATCTCTGTGTATGAGCTACTGAGAGCACCCCAGCTCAGGGCATCGGGTGTGGTATACCCAGTCATTGGCATGAGTCTTTTAGAGTCAGGAAAATGCTGACCTGAATTGGCAAGGTGTAGACTGGTGGAACTAAGACTGTAGCTGTATCAACATTTTGACAGTGAGCTTCTTTGTCAAATCAAAGGTTATTGGTTGCATACACATACTTAGCAGATGTTATTTGCGGGTGTTGCGAAATGCTTGTGTTCCTAGCTCCAACAGTGCAGTAATATCTAACAATACAAACAATACACACAAATCTAAAAGTAAAATAATGAAATTAAGAAATATAGACATATTAGGATGAGCAATGTCAGAGTCCAGAGAATAAACATGTACAGTATGTGACGGGATGTATAGACATTATGGAAAGTATGTGGATAGAATATATAGTATATCTCAAGAATGTGAGGATAGAATAGTATGCACAGCAATAGTTGAATAGAATGGATTTGACTAGAATACAATTGTTAGGTATTTCATGATGTACAAAAGGGCCAGGGTTGGTCTCTCTCTCTCTGCCCCAGCAGGAAGTCATTCTGTGGGCCTTGCAGTTGGCACGGACCCTGTGAGGGAGAGGAGTGGCCTGCAGCCCAGCTAGCTCAGAGGGGTATCATTACTCTACTAGCACGACTGACACATACATAGACACACAGAGCCTCTCATGAGTCACATACTCACTCATTCTGAACCAGTTACTCTACTGTGTGTCTTGAGGGAGATGATGTGTTTTTGGGATTTCACCACAAACAGTTTTAACGCTTACTTCTTTCTAATATTGCTCTTGTAGTGAGCATTTACTGCATAACTCAATGTTGAGAGTTTACTGGAGCCATTAACATAACAGTTTTATAAATTCTAGTCAATGCACCCTATTCAACTATTGCTGTATTCAATATATACTGTTCTATCCTACGTATTCTACCGATACTGTATACTAAAACATTTTATCCACATACTGTCAATATGTCTAGTGTGTATATATAATATATTATATATATAACACAGACACACTCCAGACTACGACATTGCTCGTCCTAAATGTATATATTCTTGTTTCCATTCTTTTACTTTAGTGTGTATTTTTGTGAATTGCTAGATACTACTGTACGGCTAGAGCTAGGAATACAGCATTTCACTCACCCGCATAACATCTGCTAAATATGTGTATGTGACAATAACAATAGCATACCTTTTGACCTATATATCCCTCACAATGCCCTTTGAAAACCAACATATGATGTCACCTACATTAGGGTTAAACAGTCGGACCTGGCAGTTGTCATATAGTGTTTCCTACAGAGACGACGATCAAAGCATGACTGCACCTTACTCTAATGACATGTTGTGTTAGTGCTCTCATAGACTCTCCTCAGCTGTTAGTCCTTTTATCAGGCCATAGCAAACACACACACATATGGACGATCGAACGATAGATGACTGGCAGCAGAAACGTGTAATCAGGGTACAGCTGAAGAGACCAGACATCCCTTCCAATCCTGGGCAGTGCAGGCCAGCCCGACACAAAGCATGTTTTGGCTGCCTCAGAGAAGTATGTGTCTCCACCACAAAGCTGTTAGGTAAGCCACAAACTGTTTTGAACAGTGTATTCTGTTGAGGCATACGTACATAGACGACCAGTCGTGCCATGCTGTGTCCTGACATGTAGCTCTTCACACTGAGATCAGTGACATTTTAGCCATAGGAATTACCCTCACACTAACTGAAACTCTATAAGACATATGTCAATCTATTTTTGCTTAGTAGTCAAAATAACAAATACTGTATGCATGTGAATAAGTTAAGTTGTTTACGTAGTACTGTCTGGGCAGTCATTAGAATGTAACTCCCTGTCTTTTTAAAGCAGAGTTGTTTATACAGGATCTGAGTTGAAGGTGATTTGAGGACACTGCTGAAGCTGAGGGAATGAGCTTGATCAGAGAGCAGAGACTTGTCATGCACTCATCTGACACCACAATCCCTAATCTAACACTGCATATAGATGATGTATCTAAGAGTATTTGAAACTAACACTTCAGGTAAAGTGGGGTGAGGTCGATGTTTGATACAGATTAACATTTTCAGAGAAGGTTGAAAGAACTTAATCAGTCTTAGCCACACACCATCAAAACAGGAAAGTGAACTTGAATTGTTTATACTGCACCTTATACAGTACACACACAGCTGCTTTTGTCCAATGAGTATCATTCAGGACAGGGACACCAAATGCAAAGTCACCGACACTAGCAGTGAGACAGCACGATGAGTGTACATGGGACCTATGGACCCGCATACTCCGTCATACACACGCACACCACAAACACACACACACACGCACAAACACACACAAGACACACAACACAACACAGACAATGCCGTCCCCATGGGAGAGTTCAGCACTCTGTGTCTGATTACTGCCATAAAAATACCTGAAACTGTCAAACGGAAATGCCTTATCCCATAGGGTAGCTATACTAAGGGTATTTACACACCTGCATCTATCCACACCACTCATCCGCACATGTTGGTGGCATTCAGTTTGAAGAGAGAGATCCTAACGGCCATTTTAGTCATTCCTAGTGTCATTTTTAATTCCACCACATGCTAGAACATATAGAACTTTAATTTGAGCCTACACATTCTATAACATTCAATAACATTTTTACCCACTAACATTCTAATTTGCAAGATAGTGGATAAAATGGCTGGATTAAAATGACGGTGCCCCACCACATCATTCTAAGCTTCCAGGGACCTCATCGCCAATGGGACAGGATCACATCACATCTGGACAGCATTAGCCTCCATTTCCCCGTGGGTGGCTGGCAAATAGCCACATCCATCTTTATCCTCTGACACGCTGTATGAGCCCCACACACATAATCATGTAACCTGCATTTCTAGGGCCCTTAAGACCACACCACACTCACAGCAATGCATCAAATAACATGATCTAGCGGACAGGCTGTGCAGTGAGCTACTGATCAATGTTAAGTTTACAGTCAAAGAGAACAGTTATTGACATATTTCAAATCCATCTAGGATTTGATATGAAGTTGAAATTGACAATGAACAAGATGACTTCTCGCCTTGTGTCCTCAAATTGGATTTAAACAAGAAGGTTCAGTTGGCCTTACACAGCCTTACTACTGTGGATTTAAACAAGAAGGTTCAGTTTGCCCTTACACAGCCTCTACTACTGGGATTTAAACAAGAAGGTTCAGTTGGCCCTTACACAGCCCTCTACTACTGTGGATTTAAACAAGAAGGTTCAGTTGGCCCTACACAGCCCTCTACTACTGTGGATTTAACAGAAGGTTCAGTTGGCCCTTACACAGCCCTCTACTACTGTGGATTTAAACAAGAAGGTTCAGTTGCCCTTACACAGCCCTCTACTACTGTGGATTTAAACAGAAGGTTCAGTTGCCCTTACACAGCTCTCTACTACTGTGGATTTAACAAGAAGGTTCAGTTGGCCCTACACAGCCTCTACTACTGTGGATTTAAACAAGAAGGTTCAGTTGCCCTTACACAGCCCTCTACTACTGTGGATTTAAACAAGAAGGTCAGTTGGCCCTTACACAGCCCTCTACTACTGTGGATTTAAACAAGAAGGTTCAGTTGGCCCTTACACAGCCCTCTACTACTGTGGATTTAAACAAGAAGGTTCAGTGGCCCTTACACAGCTCTCTACTACTGTGGATTTAAACAAGAAGGTTCAGTTGGCCCTTACACAGCCCTCTACTACTGTGGATTTAAAAGAAGGTTCAGTTGGCCCTTACACAGCCTCTACTACTGTGGATTTAAACAGAAGCTCAGTTGGCCCTTACACAGCCTCTACTACTGGGATTTAAACAGAAGGTTCAGTTGGCCCTTACACAGCCCTCTACTACTGTGGATTTAACAAGAAGGTTCAGTTGGCCCTTACACAGCCCTCTACTACTGTGGATTTAAACAAGACGGTTCAGTGGCCCTTACACAGCCCTCTACTACTGTGGATTTAAACAAAGGCTCAGTTTGCCCTTACACAGCCCTCTACTACTGTGAATTTAAACAAGAAGCCAGTTGCCCTTACACAGCCCTCTATACTTGGATTAAACAAGAAGGTTCAGTTTGCCCTTACACAGCCCTCTACTACGTGATTAAACAAGAAGGTTCAGTGGCCCTACACACCCTCTACTACTGTGGATTTAAACAGAAGGTTCAGTTTGCCTTACACAGCCTCTACTACTGTGGATTTAAACAAGAAGGTTCAGTTGCCCTTACACAGCCCTCTACTACTGTGGATTTAAAGAAGAAGGTTCAGTTTGCCCTTACACAGCCCTCTACTACTGTGGATTTAAACAAGAAGGTTCAGTTGGCCCTTACACAGCCCTCTACTACTGTGGATTTAACAAGAAGGTTCAGTTGGCCCTTACACAGCCTCTACTACTGTGGATTAACAAGAAGGCTCAGTTGCCCTTACCAGCCCTCTACTACTGTGGATTTAAACAAGAAGGCTCAGTTGGCCCTTACTCTGCTCTCTACTATTGTGGATATAACATGCCGTTTTATTACAAGAAGCCTCAGTTGCCCTACATAGCTTTTTACACTGTGGATTTGTGGAGAAGTTAGCATGTCTTGGGGGTATGATCTTTGACCCTCTGTAACTTTTCCACTCATCATTATTCACAATTAATTCAGGATTATCCATAATCATGGTAGCATTCACATTCAAGTAAAGTGTAAGAAATTTATTATATTCTTATTTACAATAAAAGTGACTCCAAAAGGACACAATACACTATTATCATTCATTTCTATCGGCACAAAATATCTGAACACAACCAAAACAACAACAAATGCATCCACATATTTGTACAGTCACAAGCTTAATGTAGCCATTGCGTGCTATGAATATAGGACCAAATACCTAACTTTTTACTACTTTAATATACAAGTGAATTTATCCCAATACTTTTGGTTCCCTAAAATGGGGGTCTATGTACAAAAAGTGCTATAATTTCTAACAGTCGCACTTTAACCTCATAGTCATGTATAATTTCAATCCAAAGTGCCAAAACAACAAAAATGTATCTCTGTCCCAATACTTTCAGAGCTCATTGAATATACAGTTGAAGTCGGAAGTTTACATACACTTAGGTTGGACTCATTAAACTCGTTTTTCAACCACTCCACAAATTTCAAACTAACAAACTATAGTTTGGCAAGTCGGTTAGGACTTCTACTTGTGCATGACACAAGTAATTTTTCCAACAATTGTTTACAGACAGATTATTTCACTTATAATTCACAGTATCACAATTGCAGTGGTCAGAAGTTTACACTAAGTTGACTGTGCCTTTAACAGCTTGGAAAATTCCAGGATATGATGTCATGGCTTTAGAAGCTCTGATAGGCTAATTGACATAATTGAGTCAATTGGAGGTGTATCTGTGGATGTATTTCAGGCCTACCTTCAACTCAGTGCTCTTGCTATACATCATGGGAAAATAAAAATAAATCAGCAGACCTCAGCAAAAAAATGGTAGACCTCCACAAGTCTGGTTCATCCTTGGGAGCAATTTCCAAACGCTGAAGGTACCACGTCATCTGTACAAGCATAGTATGCAAGTATAAACACCATGGGACCACGCAGCCATCATACCGCTCAGGAAGGAGGCGCGTTCTGTCTCCTAGAGATGACGTACTTTCGTGCGAAAAGTGCAAATCAATCCAGAACAACAGCAAAGGACCTTGTGAAGATGCTGGAGGAAACATGTACAAAAGTATCTATATCCACAGTAAAACGAGTCCTATATCGACATAACCTGAAAGGCGCTCAGCAAGGAAGAAGCCACTGCTCCAAAACCGCCATAAAAAAGCCAGACTACGGTTTGCAACTGCACACGGGGACAAAGATCGTACTTTTTGGAGAAATGCCTCTGGTCTGATGAACAAAAATATAACTATTTGCCATAATGACCATCGTTATGTTTGGAGGAAAAAAGGGGGACGCTTGCAAGCCAAAGACACCATCCAACCCTGAAGCACAGGGTGGCAGCATCATGTTGTGTGGTTGCTTTGCTGCAGGAGGGACTGGTGCACTTCACAAAATAGATGGCATCATGAGGTGAAAATTATGTGGATATATTGGAGCGACATCTCAAGACATCAGTCGAAGTTAAAGCTTGGTCGCAAATGGTTCTTCCAAATGGACAATGACAGCAAGCATACTTCCAAAGTTGTGGAACAATGGCTTAAGGACAACAAGTCAAGGTATTGGAGTGGCCATCATAAGCCCTGACCTTAGTCCTATAGCAAATTTGTGCGCAGAACTGAAAAGCTGTGGCGAGCAAGGAGGCCTACAAACCTGATTCAGTTACACCAGCACTGTCAGGAGGAATAGCCAAAATTCACCTAATTTATTGTGGGAAGCTTGTGAAAGGCTACCGAAACGTTTGACCAAGTTAACAATTTAAAGGCAAAGCTACCAAATATTAATTGAGTGCGTGTAAACTTCTGACCCACTGGGAATGTGATGAATAAATAAAAATTTGAAATCATAATTCTCTCTACTATTATTCTGACATTTCACATTCTTAAAATAAAGTGGTGATCCTAACTGACATTAGACAGGGAATTTTTACAGGATTAAATGTCAGGAATTGTGAAAAACTGAGTTTAAATGTATTTGGCTAGGTGTATGGCTAAGGTGTATGTAAACTTCTGACTTCAACTGTATACCACATTCTATTCTTTATCTGCTTGGTGAACTATACACATCCAGACCTTCATAATAGTATTCAATGCATTCAAGACTAGATAGCTTTCATTTTCGAGTTGCTTCTGCTAGACATGACTGTATCTCTGCTTCCTATCGCTACTCAGAGAAAAGCTGGGTAGGGAATGTTAGTAAACACCACCTCTGATTCCTGTCCCGTATTGTTGTCTGTCCTGTGAGGAAGAAACAGTGAAACACATCAACCAATGTGTCGAACCGCGGCGATGCAGGCCTGAACGATTTAATCTGTTCCTCCCGCCCTCGGCAGGGATTTAGAACTATGTCTACGTCCCAAATGGCACCCTATTTCCTATATAGTGCACTACTTTGACCAGGGCCCATAGGATTGTGTCAAAGTAGTGCACTATATAGAGCATAAGGTGCCGTTTGTGGCACAGTAACCTGGAACTGATCTAGAAGGGTGTTTTACTGTAAAAATGCGTTATGTAACTATTTTTCTGTTCGTTCTTTCTCCCTGTACAGTCACACAGGCCTAGAGACGATGACCGAGTCAAGCTTTGAATAGGCTGTCACAAGAGTTTGGTTGATGTTAGAAAAATAGTTTTAATTATACACTACAGTAGCCTACAACTCATAGACCTAAGTGCTGCAGAATCTATTTTCCAAAGATAAACATTACTGACATTCTGGCCATACACACAGGCTTGCTGTCACATCTAACTTACCCAAAGACTACACAGGCTTGCTGCCACATCTAACTTACCCAAAGACTTACACAGGCTTGCTGTCACATCTAACTTACCCAAAGACTTACACAGGCTTGCTGCCACATCTAACTTACCCAAAGACTTACAAAGGTTGCTGTCACATCTAACTCTACCCAAGACTTACACAGGCTTGCTGTCACATCTAAACTACCCAAAGACTTACACAGGCTTGCTGTCACATCTAATTTACCCAAAGACTTACACAGTTGCTGCCAACATATAACTTACCCAAAGACTTACACAGGCTTGCTGTCACATCTAACTTACCCAAAGACTTACACAGGCTTGCTGTCAATCTAACTTACCAAAGACTTACACAGGCTTGCTGTCACACCAAACTTACCCAAAGACTTACACAGGCTTGCTGTCACATCAAACTTACCCAAAGACTTACACAGGCTTGCTGTCACATCAAACTTACCCAAAGACTTACACAGGCTTGCTGTCAATCTAAACTTACCCAAAGACTTACCACGGCTTGCTGCACATCTAACTTACCCAAAGACTTACACAGGCTTGCTGCACATCTAACTTACCCAAGACTTACACAGGCTTGCTGTCCACATCTAACTTACCAAAGACTTACACAGGCTTGCTGCCAAATCTAACTTACCCAAAGACTTACACAGGCTTGCTGTCACATCTAACTTACCCAAAGACTTACACAGGCTTGCTGCCACATCTAACTTACCCAAAGACTTACACAGGCTTGCTGTCACATCTAACTTACCAAAGACTACACAGGCTTGCTGCCACATCTAACTTACCCAAAGACTTACACAGGCTTGCTGTCACATCTAACTTTACCCAAAGACTTACACAGGCTTGCTGTCACATCTAACTTACCCAAAGACTTACACAGGCTTGCTGTCACATCTAACTTACCCAAAGGACTTACACAGGCTTGCTGTTCACATCTAACTTACCCAAAGACTTACACAGGCTTGCTGTCACATCTAACTTACCCAAAGACTTACACCGGCTTGCTGTCACATCTAACTTACCCAAAGACTTACACAGGCTTGCTGTCACATCTAACTTACCCAAAGATTACACAGGCTTGCTGTCACATCTAACTACCCAAAGACTACACAGGCTTGCTGTCACATCTAACTTACCCAAAGACTTACACAGGCTTGCTGTCACATCAACTTACCCAAAGACTTACACAGGCTTGCTGTCACATCTAACTTACCCAAAGACTTACACAGGCTTGCTGTCACATCTAACTTACCCAAAGACTTACACAGGCTTGCTGTCACATCTAACACTACCCGACGACTTACCAGGCTTTGCTAGCCACATCTAACTTACCCAAAGACTTACAACAGGCTTGCTGTCACATCTAACTTACCCAAAGACTTACACAGGCTTGCTGTCACATCTAACTTACCCAAAGACTTACACAGGCTTGCTGTCACATCTAACTTACCCAAAGACTTACACAGGCTTGCTGTCACATCTAACTTACCCAAAGACTTACACAGGCTTGCTGTCACATCTAACTTACCCAAAGACTTACACAGCTTGCTGTCACATCTAACTTACCCAAAGACTTACACAGGCTTGCTGTCACATCTAACTTACCCAAAGACTTACACAGGCTTGCTGTCACATCTAACTTACCCAAAGACTTACACAGGCTTGCTGTCACATCTAAACTTACCCAAAGACTTACACAGGCTTGCTGTCACATCTAACTTACCCAAAGACTTACACAGGCTTGCTGTCACATCTAACTTACCCAAAGACTTACACAGGCTTGCTGTCACATCTAACTTAACCAAAGACTTACACAGGCTTGCTGTCACATCTAACTTACCCAAAGACTTACACAGGCTTGCTGTCACATCTAACTTACCCAAAGACTTACAGCAGGCTTGCTGTCACATCTAACTTACCAAAGACTTACACAGGCTTGCTGTCACATCTAACTTACCCAAAGACTTACACAGCTTGCTGTCACATCTAACTTACCCAAAGACTTACACAGGCTTGCTGTCACATCTAACTTACCCAAAGACTTACACAGGCTTGCTGCCAAATCTAACTTACCCAAAGACTTACACAGGCTTGCTGTCACATCTAACTTACCCAAAGACCTACACAGGCTTGCTGCCACATCTAACTTACCCAAAGACTTACACAGGCTTGCTGTCACATCTAACTTACCCAAAGACCTACACAGGCTTGCTGCCACATCTAACTTACCCAAAGACTTACACAGGCTTGCTGTCACATCTAACTTACCCAAAGACTTACACAGGCTTGCTGCCACATCTAACTTACCCAAAGACTTACACAGGCTTGCTGCCACATCTAACTTACCCAAAGACTTACAAAGGCTTGCTGTCACATCTAACTTACCCAAAGACTTACACAGGCTTGCTGTCACATCTAACTTACCCAAAGACTTACACAGGCTTGCTGTCACATCTAATTTACCCAAAGACTTACACAGGCTTGCTGCCACATATAACTTACCCAAAGACTTACACAGGCTTGCTGTCACATCTAACTTACCCAAAGACTTACACAGGCTTGCTGTCACACCAAACTTACCCAAAGACTTACACAGGCTTGCTGTCACATCAAACTTACCCAAAGACTTACACAGGCTTGCTGTCACATCTAACTTACCCAAAGACTTACACAGGCTTGCTGTCACATCTAACTTACCCAAAGACTTACACAGGCTTGCTGTCACATCTAACTTACCCAAAGCCTTACACAGGCTTGCTGTCACATCTAACTTACCCAAAGACTTACACAGGCTTGCTGCCACATCTAACTTACCAAAAGACTTACATAGGCTTGCTGTCACATCTAACTTACCCAAAGATTTACACAGGCTTGCTGTCACATCTAACTTACCCAAAGACTTACACAGGCTTGCTGTCACATCTAACTTACCCAAAGACTTACACAGGCTTGCTGTCACATCAAACTTACCCAAAGACTTACACAGGCTTGCTGTCACATCTAACTTACCCAAAGACTTACACAGGCTTGCTGTCACATCTAACTTACCCAAAGACTTACACAGGCTTGCTGTCACATCTAACTTACCCAAAGACTTACACAGGCTTGCTGTCACATCTAACTTACCCAAAGACTTACGCAGGCTTGCTGTCACATCTAACTTACCCAAAGACTTACGCAGGCTTGCTGTCACATCTAACTTACCCAAAGACTTACACAGGCTTGCTGTCACATCAAACTTACCCAAAGACTTACACCGGCTTGCTATCACATCTAACTTACCCAAAGACTTACACAGGCTTGCTGTCACATCTAACTTACCCAAAGACTTACGCAGGCTTGCTGTCACATTTAACTTACCCAAAGACCTACACAGGCTTGCTGTCACATTTAACTTACCCAAAGACTTACACAGGCTTGCTGTCACATCTAACTTACCCAAAGACTTACGCAGGCTTGCTGTCACATCTAACTTACCCAAAGACTTACACAGGCTTGCTGTCACATCAAACTTACCCAAAGACTTACTCCGGCTTGCTATCACATCTAACTTACCCAAAGACTTACACAGGCTTGCTGTCACATCTAACTTACCCAAAGACTTACGCAGGCTTGCTGTCACATTTAACTTACCCAAAGACCTACACAGGCTTGCTGTCACATTTAACTTACCCAAAGACTTACACAGGCTTGCTGTCACATCTAACTTACCCAAAGACTTACGCAGGCTTGCTGTCACATTTAACTTACCCAAAGACCTACACAGGCTTGCTGTCACATTTAACTTACCCAAAGACTTACACAGGCTTGCTGTCACATCTAACTTACCCAAAGACTTACACAGGCTTGCTGTCACATCTAACTTACCCAAAGACTTACACAGGCTTGCTGTCACATCAAACTTACCCAAAGACTTACACTGGCTTGCTATCACATCTAACTTACCCAAAGACTTACACAGGCTTGCTGTCACATCTAACTTACCCAAAGACTTACACAGGCTTGCTGCCACATCTAACTTACCCAAAGACTTACACAGGCTTGCTGTCACATCTAACTTACCCAAAGACCTACACAGGCTTGCTGCCACATCTAACTTACCCAAAGACTTACACAGGCTTGCTGTCACATCTAACTTACCCAAAGACTTACACAGGCTTGCTGTCACATCTAACTTACCCAAAGACTTACACAGGCTTGCTGTCACATCAAACTTACCCAAAGACTTACACAGGCTTGCTGTCACATCTAACTTACCCAAAGACTTACACAGGCTTGCTGTCACATCTAACTTACCCAAAGACTTACACAGGCTTGCTGTCACATCTAACTTACCCAAAGACTTACACAGGCTTGCTGTCACATCTAATTTACCCAAAGACTTACACAGGCTTGCTGTCACATCTAACTTACCCAAAGACTTACACAGGCTTGCTGCCACATCTAACTTACCAAAAGACTTACACAGGCTTGCTGTCACATCTAACTTACCCAAAGATTTACACAGGCTTGCTGTCACATCTAACTTACCCAAAGACTTACACAGGCTTGCTGTCACATCAAACTTACCCAAAGACTTACGCAGGCTTGCTGTCACATTTAACTTACCCAAAGACCTACACAGGCTTGCTGTCACATTTAACTTACCCAAAGACTTACACAGGCTTGCTGTCACATCTAACTTACCCAAAGACTTACGCAGGCTTGCTGTCACATCTAACTTACCCAAAGACTTACACAGGCTTGCTGTCACATCAAACTTACCCAAAGACTTACACTGGCTTGCTATCACATCTAACTTACCCAAAGACTTACACAGGCTTGCTGTCACATCTAACTTACCCAAAGACTTACGCAGGCTTGCTGTCACATTTAACTTACCCAAAGACCTACACAGGCTTGCTGTCACATTTAACTTACCCAAAGACTTACACAGGCTTGCTGTCACATCTAACTTACCCAAAGACTTACGCAGGCTTGCTGTCACATCTAACTTACCCAAAGACCTACACAGGCTTGCTGCCACATCTAACTTACCCAAAGACTTACACAGGCTTTCTGCCACATCTAACTTACCCAAAGACTTACACAGGCTTGCTGTCACATCTAACTTACCCAAAGACTTACACAGGCTTGCAGTCACGTCTAACTTACCCAAAGACTTACACAGGCTTGCTGTCACATCTAACTTACCCAAAGACTTACACAGGCTTGCTGCCACATCTAACTTACCCAAAGACTTACACAGGCTTGCTGTCACATCTAACTTACCCAAAAACTTACACAGGCTTGCTGCCACATCTAACTTACCCAAAGACTTACACAGGCTTGCTGTCACATCTAACTTACCCAAAGACTTACACAGGCTTGCTGACACATCTAACTTACCCAAAGACCTACACAGGTTTGCTGCCACATCTAACTTACCCAAAGACCTACACAGGCTTGCTGTCACATCAAACTTACCCAAAGACTTACACTGGCTTGCTATCACATCTAACTTACCCAAAGACTTACACAGGCTTGCTGTCACATCTAACTTACCCAAAGACTTACGCAGGCTTGCTGTCACATTTAACTTACCCAAAGACCTACACAGGCTTGCTGTCACATTTAACTTACCCAAAGACTTACACAGGCTTGCTGTCACATCTAACTTACCCAAAGACTTACGCAGGCTTGCTGTCACATCTAACTTACCCAAAGACCTACACAGGCTTGCTGTCACATCTAACTTACCCAAAGACTTACACAGGCTTTCTGCCACATCTAACTTACCCAAAGACTTACACAGGCTTGCTGTCACATCTAACTTACCCAAAGACCTACACAGGCTTGCTGTCACATCTAACTTACCCAAAGACTTACACAGGCTTGCTGTCACATCTAACTTACCCAAAGACTTACGCAGGCTTGCTGTCACATCTAACTTACCCAAAGACCTACACAGGCTTGCTGCCACATCTAACTTACCCAAAGACTTACACAGGCTTTCTGCCACATCTAACTTACCCAAAGACTTACACAGGCTTGCTGTCACATCTAACTTACCCAAAGACTTACACAGGCTTGCAGTCACGTCTAACTTACCCAAAGACTTACACAGGCTCGCTGTCACATCTAACTTACCCAAAGACTTACACAGGCTTGCTGCCACATCTAACTTACCCAAAGACTTACACAGGCTTGCTGTCACATCTAACTTACCCAAAAACTTACACAGGCTTGCTGCCACATCTAACTTACCCAAAGACTTACACAGGCTTGCTGTCACATCTAACTTACCCAAAGACTTACACAGGCTTGCTGACACATCTAACTTACCCAAAGACCTACACAGGTTTGCTGCCACATCTAACTTACCCAAAGACCTACACAGGCTTGCTGTCACATCAAACTTACCCAAAGACTTACACTGGCTTGCTATCACATCTAACTTACCCAAAGACTTACACAGGCTTGCTGTCACATCTAACTTACCCAAAGACTTACGCAGGCTTGCTGTCACATTTAACTTACCCAAAGACCTACACAGGCTTGCTGTCACATTTAACTTACCCAAAGACTTACACAGGCTTGCTGTCACATCTAACTTACCCAAAGACTTACGCAGGCTTGCTGTCACATCTAACTTACCCAAAGACCTACACAGGCTTGCTGCCACATCTAACTTACCCAAAGACTTACACAGGCTTTCTGCCACATCTAACTTACCCAAAGACTTACACAGGCTTGCTGTCACATCTAACTTACCCAAAGACTTACACAGGCTTGCTGCCACATCTAACTTACCCAAAGACTTACACAGGCTTGCTGTCACATCTAACTTACCCAAAAACTTACACAGGCTTGCTGCCACATCTAACTTACCCAAAGACTTACACAGGCTTGCTGTCACATCTAACTTACCCAAAGACTTACACAGGCTTGCTGACACATCTAACTTACCCAAAGACCTACACAGGTTTGCTGCCACATCTAACTTACCCAAAGACCTACACAGGCTTGCTGTCACATCTAACTTACCCAAAGACTTACACAGGCTTGCTGTCACATCTAACGTACCCAAAGACCTACACAGGCTTGCTGTCACATCTAACTTACCCAAAGACTTACACAGGCTTGCTGTCACATCTAACTTACCCAAAGACTTACGCAGGCTTGCTGCCACATCTAACTTACCCAAAGACCTACACAGGCTTGCTGTCACATCTAACTTACCCAAAGACTTACACAGGCTTGCTGACACATCTAACTTACCCAAAGACTTACACAGGCTTGCTGTCACATCTAACTTACCCAAAGACTTACACAGGCTTGCTGACACATCTAACTTACCCAAAGACCTACACAGGTTTGCTGCCACATCTAACTTACCCAAAGACCTACACAGGCTTGCTGTCACATCTAACTTACCCAAAGACTTACACAGGCTTGCTGTCACATCTAACGTACCCAAAGACCTACACAGGCTTGCTGTCACATCTAACTTACCCAAAGATTTACACAGGCTTGCTGTCACATCTAACTTACCCAAAGACTTACACAGGCTTGCTGTCACATCTAACTTACCCAAAGACTTACACAGGCTTGCTGTCACATCAAACTTACCCAAAGACTTACACAGGCTTGCTGTCACATCTAACTTACCCAAAGACTTACACAGGCTTGCTGTCACATCTAACTTACCCAAAGACTTACACAGGCTTGCTGTCACATCTAACTTACCCAAAGACTTACGCAGGCTTGCTGTCACATCTAACTTACCCAAAGACTTACGCAGGCTTGCTGTCACATCTAACTTACCCAAAGACTTACACAGGCTTGCTGTCACATCAAACTTACCCAAAGACTTACACCGGCTTGCTATCACATCTAACTTACCCAAAGACTTACACAGGCTTGCTGTCACATCTAACTTACCCAAAGACTTACGCAGGCTTGCTGTCACATTTAACTTACCCAAAGACCTACACAGGCTTGCTGTCACATTTAACTTACCCAAAGACTTACACAGGCTTGCTGTCACATCTAACTTACCCAAAGACTTACGCAGGCTTGCTGTCACATCTAACTTACCCAAAGACTTACACAGGCTTGCTGTCACATCAAACTTACCCAAAGACTTACTCCGGCTTGCTATCACATCTAACTTACCCAAAGACTTACGCAGGCTTGCTGTCACATCTAACTTACCCAAAGACTTACACAGGCTTGCTGTCACATCTAACTTACCCAAAGACTTACACAGGCTTGCTGTCACATCTAACTTACCCAAAGACTTACACAGGCTTGCTGTCACATCAAACTTACCCAAAGACTTACACTGGCTTGCTATCACATCTAACTTACCCAAAGACTTACACAGGCTTGCTGTCACATCTAACTTACCCAAAGACTTACACAGGCTTGCTGCCACATCTAACTTACCCAAAGACTTACACAGGCTTGCTGTCACATCTAACTTACCCAAAGACCTACACAGGCTTGCTGCCACATCTAACTTACCCAAAGACTTACACAGGCTTGCTGTCACATCTAACTTACCCAAAGACTTACACAGGCTTGCTGTCACATCTAACTTACCCAAAGACTTACACAGGCTTGCTGTCACATCAAACTTACCCAAAGACTTACACAGGCTTGCTGTCACATCTAACTTACCCAAAGACTTACACAGGCTTGCTGTCACATCTAACTTACCCAAAGACTTACACAGGCTTGCTGTCACATCTAACTTACCCAAAGACTTACACAGGCTTGCTGTCACATCTAATTTACCCAAAGACTTACACAGGCTTGCTGTCACATCTAACTTACCCAAAGACTTACACAGGCTTGCTGCCACATCTAACTTACCAAAAGACTTACACAGGCTTGCTGTCACATCTAACTTACCCAAAGATTTACACAGGCTTGCTGTCACATCTAACTTACCCAAAGACTTACACAGGCTTGCTGTCACATCAAACTTACCCAAAGACTTACGCAGGCTTGCTGTCACATTTAACTTACCCAAAGACCTACACAGGCTTGCTGTCACATTTAACTTACCCAAAGACTTACACAGGCTTGCTGTCACATCTAACTTACCCAAAGACTTACGCAGGCTTGCTGTCACATCTAACTTACCCAAAGACTTACACAGGCTTGCTGTCACATCAAACTTACCCAAAGACTTACACTGGCTTGCTATCACATCTAACTTACCCAAAGACTTACACAGGCTTGCTGTCACATCTAACTTACCCAAAGACTTACGCAGGCTTGCTGTCACATTTAACTTACCCAAAGACCTACACAGGCTTGCTGTCACATTTAACTTACCCAAAGACTTACACAGGCTTGCTGTCACATCTAACTTACCCAAAGACTTACGCAGGCTTGCTGTCACATCTAACTTACCCAAAGACCTACACAGGCTTGCTGCCACATCTAACTTACCCAAAGACTTACACAGGCTTTCTGCCACATCTAACTTACCCAAAGACTTACACAGGCTTGCTGTCACATCTAACTTACCCAAAGACTTACACAGGCTTGCAGTCACGTCTAACTTACCCAAAGACTTACACAGGCTTGCTGTCACATCTAACTTACCCAAAGACTTACACAGGCTTGCTGCCACATCTAACTTACCCAAAGACTTACACAGGCTTGCTGTCACATCTAACTTACCCAAAAACTTACACAGGCTTGCTGCCACATCTAACTTACCCAAAGACTTACACAGGCTTGCTGTCACATCTAACTTACCCAAAGACTTACACAGGCTTGCTGACACATCTAACTTACCCAAAGACCTACACAGGTTTGCTGCCACATCTAACTTACCCAAAGACCTACACAGGCTTGCTGTCACATCAAACTTACCCAAAGACTTACACTGGCTTGCTATCACATCTAACTTACCCAAAGACTTACACAGGCTTGCTGTCACATCTAACTTACCCAAAGACTTACGCAGGCTTGCTGTCACATTTAACTTACCCAAAGACCTACACAGGCTTGCTGTCACATTTAACTTACCCAAAGACTTACACAGGCTTGCTGTCACATCTAACTTACCCAAAGACTTACGCAGGCTTGCTGTCACATCTAACTTACCCAAAGACCTACACAGGCTTGCTGTCACATCTAACTTACCCAAAGACTTACACAGGCTTTCTGCCACATCTAACTTACCCAAAGACTTACACAGGCTTGCTGTCACATCTAACTTACCCAAAGACCTACACAGGCTTGCTGTCACATCTAACTTACCCAAAGACTTACACAGGCTTGCTGTCACATCTAACTTACCCAAAGACTTACGCAGGCTTGCTGTCACATCTAACTTACCCAAAGACCTACACAGGCTTGCTGCCACATCTAACTTACCCAAAGACTTACACAGGCTTTCTGCCACATCTAACTTACCCAAAGACTTACACAGGCTTGCTGTCACATCTAACTTACCCAAAGACTTACACAGGCTTGCAGTCACGTCTAACTTACCCAAAGACTTACACAGGCTCGCTGTCACATCTAACTTACCCAAAGACTTACACAGGCTTGCTGCCACATCTAACTTACCCAAAGACTTACACAGGCTTGCTGTCACATCTAACTTACCCAAAAACTTACACAGGCTTGCTGCCACATCTAACTTACCCAAAGACTTACACAGGCTTGCTGTCACATCTAACTTACCCAAAGACTTACACAGGCTTGCTGACACATCTAACTTACCCAAAGACCTACACAGGTTTGCTGCCACATCTAACTTACCCAAAGACCTACACAGGCTTGCTGTCACATCAAACTTACCCAAAGACTTACACTGGCTTGCTATCACATCTAACTTACCCAAAGACTTACACAGGCTTGCTGTCACATCTAACTTACCCAAAGACTTACGCAGGCTTGCTGTCACATTTAACTTACCCAAAGACCTACACAGGCTTGCTGTCACATTTAACTTACCCAAAGACTTACACAGGCTTGCTGTCACATCTAACTTACCCAAAGACTTACGCAGGCTTGCTGTCACATCTAACTTACCCAAAGACCTACACAGGCTTGCTGCCACATCTAACTTACCCAAAGACTTACACAGGCTTTCTGCCACATCTAACTTACCCAAAGACTTACACAGGCTTGCTGTCACATCTAACTTACCCAAAGACTTACACAGGCTTGCTGCCACATCTAACTTACCCAAAGACTTACACAGGCTTGCTGTCACATCTAACTTACCCAAAAACTTACACAGGCTTGCTGCCACATCTAACTTACCCAAAGACTTACACAGGCTTGCTGTCACATCTAACTTACCCAAAGACTTACACAGGCTTGCTGACACATCTAACTTACCCAAAGACCTACACAGGTTTGCTGCCACATCTAACTTACCCAAAGACCTACACAGGCTTGCTGTCACATCTAACTTACCCAAAGACTTACACAGGCTTGCTGTCACATCTAACGTACCCAAAGACCTACACAGGCTTGCTGTCACATCTAACTTACCCAAAGACTTACACAGGCTTGCTGTCACATCTAACTTACCCAAAGACTTACGCAGGCTTGCTGCCACATCTAACTTACCCAAAGACCTACACAGGCTTGCTGTCACATCTAACTTACCCAAAGACTTACACAGGCTTGCTGACACATCTAACTTACCCAAAGACTTACACAGGCTTGCTGTCACATCTAACTTACCCAAAGACTTACACAGGCTTGCTGACACATCTAACTTACCCAAAGACCTACACAGGTTTGCTGCCACATCTAACTTACCCAAAGACCTACACAGGCTTGCTGTCACATCTAACTTACCCAAAGACTTACACAGGCTTGCTGTCACATCTAACGTACCCAAAGACCTACACAGGCTTGCTGTCACATCTAACTTACCCAAAGACTTACACAGGCTTGCTGTCACATCTAACTTACCCAAAGACCTACACAGGTTTGCTGTCACATCTAACTTACCCAAAGACCTACACAGGCTTGCTGTCACATCTAACTTACCCAAAGACTTACACAGGCTTGCTGTCACATCTAACTTACCCAAAGACCTACACAGGTTTGCTGCCACATCTAACTTACCCAAAGACCTACACAGGCTTGCTGTCACATCTAACTTACCCAAAGACTTACACAGGCTTGCTGTCACATCTAACGTACCCAAAGACCTACACAGGCTTGCTGTCACATCTAACTTACCCAAAGACTTACACAGGCTTGCTGTCACATCTAACTTACCCAAAGACCTACACAGGCTTGCTGTCACATCTAACGTACCCAAAGACTTACACAGGCTTGCTGTCACATCTAACGTACCCAAAGACCTACACAGGCTTGCTGTCACATCTAACTTACCCAAAGACTTACACAGGCTTGCTGTCACATCTAACTTACCCAAAGACCTACACAGGCTTGCTGTCACATCTAACGTACCCAAAGACCTACACAGGCTTGCTGTCACATCTAACTTACCCAAAGACTTACACAGGCTTGCTGTCACATCTAACTTACCCAAAGACCTACACAGGCTTGCTGTCACATCTAACTTACCCAAAGACCTACAACAGTATATTAACTACAGGTTCTAACTGGCAATGCAAATGGAACAAACAATGCTTATTCTGTTATTAATAACATTGAGTAGATGAATTGCAGATGCTCTGTTTATCTGTCATGATTCTGTTATACTGATAAAACAATAAATGACTATAGTTTACTAGAAACCATTGCCCCTCTTACATGGTCTCCTTTATATTTACTCAGAACTTGAGAAATCAGTCAGAATATCGGTTATAGACGTTTGCAGTTCATGTCCAGCAGGTGGGGCGATATCTCTGTGTATGAGCTACTGAGAGCACCCCAGCTCAGGGCATCGGGTGTGGTATACCCAGTCATTGGACATGAGTCTTTTAGAGTCAGGAAAATGCTGACCTGAATTGGCAAGGTGTAGACTGGTGGAACTAAGACTGTAGCTGTATCAACATTTTGACAGTGAGCTTCTTTGTCAAATCAAAGGTTATTGGTTGCATACACATACTTAGCAGATGTTATTGCGGGTGTTGCGAAATGCTTGTGTTCCTAGCTCCAACAGTGCAGTAATATCTAACAATACAAAACAATACACACAAATCTAAAAGTAAAATAATGAAATTAAGAAATATAGACATATTAGGATGAGCAATGTCAGAGTCCAGAGAATAAACATGTACAGTATGTGACGGGATGTATAGACATTATGGAAAGTATGTGGATAGAATATATAGTATATCTCAAGAATGTGAGGATAGAATAGTATGCACAGCAATAGTTGAATAGAATGGATTTGACTAGAATACAATTGTTAGGTATTTCATGATGTACAAAAGGGCCAGGGTTGGTCTCTCTCTCTCTGCCCCAGCAGGAAGTCATTCTGTGGGCCTTGGCAGTTGGCACGGACCCTGTGAGGGAGAGGAGTGGCCCTGCAGCCCAGCTAGGCTCAGAGGGGTATCATTACTCTACTAGCACGACTGACACATACATAGACACACAGAGCCCTCTCATGAGTCACATACTCACTCATGTCTGAACCAGTTACTACTCTACTGTGTGTCTTGAGGGAGATGATGTGTTTTTGTGGATTTCACCACAAACAAGTTTTAACGCTTACTTTCTTTCTAAATATTGCTCTTGTAGTGAGCATTTACTGCATAACTCAATGTTTGAGAGTTTACTGGAGCCCATTAAAACATAACAGATTTATATAAATTCTAGTCAATGCCACCCTATTCAACTATTGCTGTATTCAATATATACTGTTCTATCCTACGTATTCTACCGATACTGTATACTAAACATTTTATCCACATACTGTCAATAATGTCTAGTGTGTATATATATATATATATATATATATATACACAGACACACTCCAGACTACGACATTGCTCGTCCTAAAATGTATATATTTCTTGTTTCCATTCTTTTACTTTTAGTGTGTATTTTTGTGAATTGCTAGATACTACTGTACGGCTAGAGCTAGGAATACAAGCATTTCACTACACCCGCAATAACATCTGCTAAATATGTGTATGTGACCAATAACAATAGCATACCTTTTGACCTATATATCCCTCACAATGCCCTTTGAAAACCAACATATGATGTCACCTACATTAGGGTTAAACAGTCGGACCTGGCAGTTGTCATTATAGTGTTTCCTAGCAGAGACGACCGATCAAAAGCATGACTGCACCTTTACTCTAATGACATGTTGTGTTAGTGCTCTCATAGACATCTCCTCAGCTGTTAGTCCTTTTATCAGGCCATAGCAAACACACACACATATGGACGATCTGAACGATAGATGACTGGGCAGCAGAAACGTGTAATCAGGGTACAGCTGAAGAGACCAGACATCCCTTCACAATCCTGGGCAGTGCAGGCCAGCCCGACACAAAGCAGTGTTTTGGCTGCCTCAGAGAAGTATGTGTCTCCACCACAAAGCTGTTAGGTAAGCCACAAACTGGTTTGAACAGTGTATTCTGTTGAGGCATACGTACATAGACGACCAGTCGTGCCATGCTGTGTCCTGACATGTAGCTCTTCACACTGAGATCAGTGACATTTTAGCCATAGGGAATTACCCTCACACTAACTGAAACTCTATAAGACATTATGTCAATCTATTTTTGCTTAGTAGTCAAATACACCAAATACTGTATGCATGTGAATAAAGTTAAGTTGTTTACGTAGTACTGTCTGGGCCAGTCATTAGAATGTAACTCCCTGTCTTTTTTAAAGCAGAGTTGTTTATACAGGATCTGAGTTGAAGGTGATTTGAGGACACTGCTGAAGCTGAGGGAATGAGCTTGATCAGAGAGCAGAGACTTGTCATGCACTCATCTGACACCACAATCCCTGAAAATCTAACACTGCATATAGATGATGTATCTAAGAGTATTTGAAACTAACACTTCAGGTAAAGTGGGGGATGAGGTCGATGTTTGATACAGATGTAACATTTTCAGAGAAGGTTGAAAGAACTTAATCAGTCTTAGCCACACACCATCAAAACAGGAAAGTGAACTTGAATTGTTTATACTGCACCTTATACAGTACACACCACAGCTGCTTTTGTCCAATGAGTATCATTCAGGACAGGGACACACAAATGCAAAGTCACCGACACTAGCAGTGAGACAGCAGATGAGTGTACATGGGACCTATGGACCCGCATACTCCGTCATACACACGCACAACCACAAACACACACACACACGCACAAACACACACACAGACACACACACAAACACAGACAATGCCGTCCCCATGGGAGAGTTCAGCACTCTGTTGTCTGATTACTGCCATAAAAAATACCTGGAAACTGTCAAACGGAAATGCCTTATCCCATAGGGGTAGCTATACTAAGGGTATTTACACACCTGCGTATCTATCCACACCACTCATCCAGGCACATGTTGGTGGCATTCAGTTTGAAGAGAGAGATCCTAACGGCCATTTTAGTCATTCCTAGTGTCATTTTTAATTCCACCAACATGCTAGAACAATATAGAACTTTAATTTTGAGCCTACCAACATTCTATAACATTCAATAACATTTTTACCCCACTAACATTCTAATTTGCAAGATAGTGGATAAAATGGCTGGATTAAAATGACTGGTGCCCCCACCACATCATTCTAAGCTTCCAGGGACCCTCACCTGCCAATGGGACAGGATCACATCACATCTGGACAGCATTAGCCTCCATTTCCCCCTGTGGGTGGCTGGCAAATAGCCACATCCATCTTTATCCTCTGACACGCTGTATGAGCCCCACACCACATAATCCAATGTAACCTGCATTTCTAGGGGCCCTTAAGACCACACACACACTCACAGCAATGCATCAAATAACATGATCTAGCGGACAGGCTGTGCAGTGAGCTACTGATCAATGTTAAGTTTACAGTCAAAGAGAACAGTATTGACATATTTCAAATCCATCTAGGATTTGATATGAAGTTAGAAATTGACAATGGAACAAGATGACTTCTCGCCTTGGTGTCCTCAAATTGGATTTAAACAAGAAGGTTCAGTTGGCCCTTACACAGCCCTCTACTACTGTGGATTTAAACAAGAAGGTTCAGTTTGCCCTTACACAGCCCTCTACTACTGTGGATTTAAACAAGAAGGTTCAGTTGGCCCTTACACAGCCCTCTACTACTGTGGATTTAAACAAGAAGGTTCAGTTGGCCCTTACACAGCCCTCTACTACTGTGGATTTAAACAAGAAGGTTCAGTTGGCCCTTACACAGCCCTCTACTACTGTGGATTTAAACAAGAAGGTTCAGTTGGCCCTTACACAGCCCTCTACTACTGTGGATTTAAACAAGAAGGTTCAGTTGGCCCTTACACAGCTCTCTACTACTGTGGATTTAAACAAGAAGGTTCAGTTGGCCCTTACACAGCCCTCTACTACTGTGGATTTAAACAAGAAGGTTCAGTTGGCCCTTACACAGCCCTCTACTACTGTGGATTTAAACAAGAAGGCTCAGTTGGCCCTTACACAGCCCTCTACTACTGTGGATTTAAACAAGAAGGTTCAGTTGGCCCTTACACAGCCCTCTACTACTGTGGATTTAAACAAGAAGGTTCAGTTGGCCCTTACACAGCTCTCTACTACTGTGGATTTAAACAAGAAGGTTCAGTTGGCCCTTACACAGCCCTCTACTACTGTGGATTTAAACAAGAAGGTTCAGTTGGCCCTTACACAGCCCTCTACTACTGTGGATTTAAACAAGAAGGCTCAGTTGGCCCTTACACAGCCCTCTACTACTGTGGATTTAAACAAGAAGGTTCAGTTGGCCCTTACACAGCCCTCTACTACTGTGGATTTAAACAAGAAGGTTCAGTTGGCCCTTACACAGCCCTCTACTACTGTGGATTTAAACAAGACGGTTCAGTTGGCCCTTACACAGCCCTCTACTACTGTGGATTTAAACAAGAAGGCTCAGTTTGCCCTTACACAGCCCTCTACTACTGTGAATTTAAACAAGAAGGCTCAGTTGGCCCTTACACAGCCCTCTACTACTGTGGATTTAAACAAGAAGGTTCAGTTTGCCCTTACACAGCCCTCTACTACTGTGGATTTAAACAAGAAGGTTCAGTTGGCCCTTACACAGCCCTCTACTACTGTGGATTTAAACAAGAAGGTTCAGTTTGCCCTTACACAGCCCTCTACTACTGTGGATTTAAACAAGAAGGTTCAGTTGGCCCTTACACAGCCCTCTACTACTGTGGATTTAAAGAAGAAGGTTCAGTTTGCCCTTACACAGCCCTCTACTACTGTGGATTTAAACAAGAAGGTTCAGTTGGCCCTTACACAGCCCTCTACTACTGTGGATTTAAACAAGAAGGTTCAGTTGGCCCTTACACAGCCCTCTACTACTGTGGATTTAAACAAGAAGGCTCAGTTGGCCCTTACACAGCCCTCTACTACTGTGGATTTAAACAAGAAGGCTCAGTTGGCCCTTACTCTGCTCTCTACTATTGTGGATATAAACATGCCGTTTTATTACAAGAAGCCTCAGTTGGCCCTTACATAGCTTTTTACTACTGTGGATTTGTGGAGAAGTTAGCATGTCTTGGGGGTATGATCTTTGACCCTCTGTAACTTTCTCACTCATCATTATTCACAATTAATTCAGGATTATCCATAATCATGGTAGCATTCACATTCAAGTAAAAGTGTTAAGAAATTTATTATATTCTTATTTACAATAAAAGTGACTCCAAAAGGACACAATACACTATTTATCATTCATTTCTATTGGGCACAAAATAATCTGAAACACAACCAAAACAAACAACAAATGCATCCAACATATTTGTACAGTCACAAGCTTAATGTAGCCATTGCGTGCTATGAATATAGGACCAAATACCTAACTTTTTACTACTTTAATATACAAGTGAATTTATCCCAATACTTTTGGTTCCCTAAAATGGGGGTCTATGTACAAAAAGTGCTATAATTTCTAACAGTCTGCACTTTAACCTCATAGTCATTGTATAATTTCAAATCCAAAGTGCCAAAACAACAAAAAATGTATCTCTGTCCCAATACTTTCAGAGCTCATTGAATATACAGTTGAAGTCGGAAGTTTACATACACTTAGGTTGGACTCATTAAAACTCGTTTTTCAACCACTCCACAAATTTCAAACTAACAAACTATAGTTTTGGCAAGTCGGTTAGGACTTCTACTTTGTGCATGACACAAGTAATTTTTCCAACAATTGTTTACAGACAGATTATTTCACTTATAATTCACAGTATCACAATTGCAGTGGGTCAGAAGTTTACACTAAGTTGACTGTGCCTTTAAACAGCTTGGAAAATTCCAGGATATGATGTCATGGCTTTAGAAGCTTCTGATAGGCTAATTGACATAATTTGAGTCAATTGGAGGTGTATCTGTGGATGTATTTCAAGGCCTACCTTCAAACTCAGTGCCTCTTTGCTATACATCATGGGAAAATAAAAAATAAATCAGCCAAGACCTCAGCAAAAAAATGGTAGACCTCCACAAGTCTGGTTCATCCTTGGGAGCAATTTCCAAACGCCTGAAGGTACCACGTTCATCTGTACAAGCAATAGTATGCAAGTATAAACACCATGGGACCACGCAGCCATCATACCGCTCAGGAAGGAGGCGCGTTCTGTCTCCTAGAGATGAACGTACTTTCGTGCGAAAAGTGCAAATCAATCCCAGAACAACAGCAAAGGACCTTGTGAAGATGCTGGAGGAAACATGTACAAAAGTATCTATATCCACAGTAAAACGAGTCCTATATCGACATAACCTGAAAGGCCGCTCAGCAAGGAAGAAGCCACTGCTCCAAAACCGCCATAAAAAAGCCAGACTACGGTTTGCAACTGCACACGGGGACAAAGATCGTACTTTTTGGAGAAATGCCCTCTGGTCTGATGAACAAAAATATAACTATTTGGCCATAATGACCATCGTTATGTTTGGAGGAAAAAGGGGGACGCTTGCAAGCCAAAGAACACCATCCCAACCCTGAAGCACAGGGGTGGCAGCATCATGTTGTGTGGGTGCTTTGCTGCAGGAGGGACTGGTGCACTTCACAAAATAGATGGCATCATGAGGTAGGAAAATTATGTGGATATATTGGAGCGACATCTCAAGACATCAGTCAGGAAGTTAAAGCTTGGTCGCAAATGGTTCTTCCAAATGGACAATGACAGCAAGCATACTTCCAAAGTTGTGGAACAATGGCTTAAGGACAACAAGTCAAGGTATTGGAGTGGCCATCATAAAGCCCTGACCTTAGTCCTATAGCAAATTTGTGCGCAGAACTGAAAAAGCGTGTGCGAGCAAGGAGGCCTACAAACCTGATTCAGTTACACCAGCACTGTCAGGAGGAATAGGCCAAAATTCACCTAATTTATTGTGGGAAGCTTGTGAAAGGCTACCCGAAACGTTTGACCCAAGTTAAACAATTTAAAGGCAAAGCTACCAAATATTAATTGAGTGCGTGTAAACTTCTGACCCACTGGGAATGTGATGAAATAAATAAAATTTGAAATACATAATTCTCTCTACTATTATTCTGACATTTCACATTCTTAAAATAAAGTGGTGATCCTAACTGACATTAGACAGGGAATTTTTACCAGGATTAAATGTCAGGAATTGTGAAAAACTGAGTTTAAATGTATTTGGCTAAGGTGTATGGCTAAGGTGTATGTAAACTTCTGACTTCAACTGTATATCCACATTCTATTCTTTATCTGCTTGGTGAACTATACACATCCCTAGACCTTCATAATAGTATTCAATGCATTCAAGACTAGATAGCTTTCATTTTCAGAGTTGCTTCTGCTAGACATGTACTGTATCTCTGCCTTCCTATCGCTACTCAGAGAAAAGCTGTGGTAGGGAATGTTAGTAAACACCACCTCTGATTCCTGTCCCGTATTGTTGTCTGTCCTGTGAGAGAGATAAACAGTGAAACACATCAACCAATGTGTCGAACCGCGGCGATGCAGGACCTGAAACGATTTAATCTGTTCCTCCCGCCCTCTGCAGGGATTTAGAACTATGTCTACGTCCCAAATGGCACCCTATTTCCTATATAGTGCACTACTTTTGACCAGGGCCCATAGGATTGTGGTCAAAAGTAGTGCACTATATAGAGCATAAGGTGCCGTTTGTGGCACAGTAACCTGGAACTGATCTCAGAAGGGGTGTTTTACTGTGAAGAAATGCGTTATGTAACTATTTTTCTGTTCTGTTCTTTCTCCCTGTACAGTCACACAGGCCTAAGAGACAAGATGACGAGTCAAGCTTTTGAATAGGCTGTCACAAGAGTTTGGTTGATGTTAGAAAAATAGTTTTAATTATACACTAACTAGTAGCCTACAACTCATAGACCTAAGGTGCTGCAGAATCTATTTTCCAAAGATAAACATTCTGACATTCTGGCATACATCTGTAGGATCTTCATTTGATCACCCTGTTGTAGGAGAACTTTCCTGCAATGCAGGACATTTGAGGTTTGAAAAGGCTTGATTTTCCCTTACAAAAAAATGTATCAACCCCTACAAAAATGTCTGTTACTTATAATCCACATAATAATTCACATTTCCTGTTGCTGCAGGATTATTTCCCTGCTGTAGCAAACTGGCTCAAATTAAGATCCTACATCTGTAAGTAGCCTGTCTCTTTACTCATTTTTATTTGCTTTTTGGTTTCTAGAAGTTTCTCTGAAATGGTTAGCCCCATGGACACTTCTGTTTATTTATGGATAAACCGGTTTGTGATACAGTATATTTTCTTTCTCTGTGGAAGCCATCAAAGAAGAGGAGACCAGCATGATTGCAGTCCTTATTCCATAGATGACATCATACTGTAGGCTATAGAATCACGTGGTTTGGGATTCTCTCTGTATGTGTCCCACTAAATTTGACATTTTAGTCATTTAGCAGACACTCTTATCCAAAGCGACTTATAGGAGCAATTAGGGTTAACCCACTGGGCACAGACGTCAGTTCAACGTCTAGTTTTGATTTACATTTGGTTAAGTTGTCAACTAACGGGAATTCAACGTGAGATCAACAACAAATGTCATCATGTCATTGGATTTAGGTTCAAAGTTGGTTCAAAAAGATTAAGTGCCCTTACGTTGACAATGTTTTGCAAATCCAATCAGTTTTCCACATTGATTTTTGGGGTTGAAATTACATGGAAACAACATTGATTCAATCACTTCTTTTCCCAAGGGCACATTGATAGATTTTTCACCTAGTCGGCTTGGGGATTAGAACCAGCAAAATTTCGGTTACTGGCCCAACGCTCTTAACTGCTAGGCTACCTGCCGCCTGCTACGTAGTAATGTATATGAAATACATACTGTATTGCAGAGCTTAGGATAAGTTGTTGGATTTGTTGCAAAAAGGAAACATCAGGTCAAGAAAGACCCCACGTGAATGCACACACACCCCACGTGCACGCACACCTACCGCACACACACACACACACACACACACACACACACACACACACACACACACACACACACCACACACACACACACACACACACACACACACACACACACACACACACACACACACACACACACACACACACACACACACACACACACACACACACACACACACACACACACACTTCATGTGGAAAGTGGGTCCACATGCTGTCCACATGCTGTCCACAGCAGGTTGTTATGGGTGGTCTTACTACTGTGAATTACACCTTTCAGATAACAACCTATCAGAGCTGGGCTGATTGCTTACTGCTGTAGATTAAAGACCAGATACCTCTGTTGAGGTTGTTTTCCTCTCTGACTTAAGGTAATGGTTTCATTGTTCCTGGGAATGCATATTGTCCATATTTCAAAAGTTGTTTTGACACTGTTCAACCAACAGTGACTTTCGTTACCCAAATACTGCGGTGCATATTTTACCAATATATTTCATATTTCTTTTTTTTTCTATGAGAGACTTCCGCTGGCTTTTTTTCAGGTTAATATTTATTTTGCCCATGGGTATTGTTAGTCTGGTGTGTACATATTGATGGTATGCATATACAGTAAATCCAATCTATTACCCTACTTCAATAAATATCATGACCAGTTCATGACCTGTCTTTTGAACTACTCTAATGACCTCTTAAGTACTGTGAATGTGCCACTCCATCTCATCCATCTGCTTTTTCCATCTAGCAGCAGCAACAGCAGTAGAAATGTACTTCAGGCCTCTAGACTTCCAGTTGTTCTCTCTCAGTGTTGTGTCTGGATCTCCAGACGGTATCACTAACCTCTGAATTTAAGACCACTGTGCTTTTCCCCCAGTCCCTATGCAGTTTTATAAGGACTTAACCCAGTAATCATGGTCAGTGTATTTGTTTTAACGTGAGGCCCTGACTATTTTCACTCAGTATAACCCAGCTGATGTCCTCAGCTTTTTCTCTTTCCCAACCTAAAGGCGGATCTCAAACAGTTTACATTGAGTTATACATACAGATGTAGGGGCTTATTTTGATCACTCGGTTGCAGGAGAACTTTCCTGCTATCCAGGAAATGCAAAACTTCTACATCTGCCCTTTCCTCCTTTTCCTCTACTTTGTGACACCTGCTGATGTTAAAAGGGCTTTATAAATACATGTAATTGATTGATTGTTTAAAAAGGCTTCTGAAGTTTGTAATTACCACTTAAATCAAGAAAATCAAGAAAAAATGATTAACCTCTACAAAAATGTCCACTAATTATCCATATAATCCACATAATAATGCACATATCCTGTTGAGCAGGATTATTTTCCTGCTGAAGCAAACTGGCTCAAATTAAGATCCTACATCTGTACTAGTTCGCATTGAGTAATGAGTACAAAGAAACAATCAGACCAGAAGTTAACAGGAACATCTCTGCCTGGTCTGATTTTATTAGACTCAGACTGGAAGATGTAGGATCAGCTCACCTTCCCCTAATCCTAACCTTAACCATTAGATGGAAAAATTATCTCTGACCTCAGAACAGTGTCTGGATGCAACTTCACACATTTCTTTTAATTAGAGACAATGACAGTGTTTAACCACAATGCAGCGCATTAAAGCCTTTAATGGTCGTTGGACAGGCATCAGCTTGGGTCTCCTCCACGGCATCTTTGTCATCTTTAATAACTTCACAGGCTGATACATTTTTTCATTATTCCCAAAATTCCCACATCTCGCAGGAATACGTTCCTGCATGTACATGCCTGGCACTTACTTATACCCTCAGAGCTGCTCCTGTTTGAAAGCACTTTTGCGCTGCCTGCCTGCTAGCCTGCCTGCTAGCCCTGCAATAATCCCCTATACTTAGCCACCTAACCACAGTACTCTGTCCTACAGTTAGGGAATATGGCCCTATAACTGGGTTTCACACAACAGAGAGATAAATAGATATAGAGATAGGGATTGAGAGAGAGAGAGAGAGAGAGAGAGAGAGAGAGAGAGAGAAAGGGAAATAGAGGGAAAGAGAGAGAGACAAAAAAGAGAGAGAGAGGGAGGGGGAGGGAGAGAGAGAGAGAGAGAGAGAGAGAGAGAGAGAGAGAGAGAGAGAGAGAGAGAGAGAGAGAGAGAGAGAGAGAGAGAGAGAGAGAGAGAGAGAGAGAGAGAGAGAAAGAGAAAGAGAAAGAGAAAGAGAAAGAGAGAGGGTTGGATGGGTGCTGGGATCTTTTGTACACTACAGTGCCTCTCCATGATTAGAATGGACTCATTAGTGTAGCGGCAGTTTAGTTGTTTTCTATTCAGCTGTTTTGAGCAAACATGGTTAGCAAGACTGCTCTACATAACATTATAGATGAACTCTACATAAGCTTACTGTAAAAGCTGAATGAAAACAACATCTTGCAGAGATTGGAAAGACACACTAAAGTTCACCCAGGAGATACTTCCCTCCTGTTTTACTGTATTCAGTGCCACCCTTGCCATCAGCGCCTCAGGGGGGTTGACGATATTGATTTGATGTTTTCCAAAGAGGACTGTGAGAACAGGGGAAGCTGATAGGACATGGCTGCGCCTTTCAACAACTGTCTTTTCTCTGCAGGATAAACAGCCAGAGAGGGAGCAGTCAGATCTCTTCCTTCATTACAGCAGCCTCCAGTTCTTTGAAAGGGACGAGTTGTCAAGTTCTGCATGATGTGCCATGGCCCCTTCTGTCCTGTGGTGCCTGTGTATGATCCCTTATGACAGAAGGGCTCCCTAGGGCTGTGTGTGTGTGTGCGCACGCACGTGTGTGTGTGTGAGACATTCCATCCAGGTGAGTCAATAGGCCAGTTTCAAGAGCATCTCTTCAGCAGATAGCCCATGCACTGTATCGCCTGTAGTCCTGTACCAGCTCACTATCCGTCACCCTCTTCAAAACACTAAAATTGAGAAGTGTTGCTCATACAGTTTCACCAGAGACAGTGAGGTGCAGGTCTCTCCAACCCTGTTCCTGGAGAGCACCTGATTCTAATAATTAGCTTGTTGATTAACTGAATCAGGTTAGTTACAACTGGGATTGAAAACCTACAGGGGGGTAGTTCTACAGCAATATAGTTGGAGAGACCTGTGTTAATCCATTGTGGAATGCTTTTAAAACATTGAACAAAGCTATTACTCTGAAATGTTTTCTATTTTTGTATCACAAAAATAACTGTTTGGTAGTCAGCCACCTCTTTCTCTGTGACAGACAGGACATCAGTGCCAAAACCCTGATCCATACTTCCCAACAATACGTCAGCTTCAATGAAATAGGATTTTGGCTCCTCATGACACGACAAGCGGTAACGTTTATATTTCCGGATCCCTCTTTGAAGAGACAGGGCAGGTCGTCATAGGGACTTACCCAGGATGACAGACCATAATCTGCTGCCAAGCTTTGTACATTGTGGTGTGTGTGTGTGTGTGTGTGTGTGTGTGTGTGTGTGTGTGTGTGTGTGTGTGTGTGTGTGTGTGTGTGTGTGTGTGTGTGTGTGTGTGTGTGTGTGTGTGTGTGTGTGTGTGTGTGTGTGTGTGGACCTGTTTAACTATTCTTGTAGGGACCAGAAGGACCCACTAGAATAGTAAACAAACTAAAATGTGACCAACTGGGAACATTTAGTCAGTCCCCATAAGGTCAAATGCCATTTCTAGGGGGTTTAGGGTTAAGGTTAGGTTTTTAGGTTAGGGTTAGGGTTAGGGTTAGGGTTAAAGTACGGGTTAGGGTTAGGTTTAGGCTTAGGCTTAGAGGTTAGGGAAAATAGGATTTTGAATGGGACTGAATTGTGTGTCCCCACAAGGTTAACTGTACAAGACTGTGTGTGTGTGTGTGTGTGTGTGTGTGTGTGTGTGTGTGTGTGTGTGTGTGTGTGTGTGTGTGTGTGTGTGTGTGTGTGTGTGTGTGTGTGTGTGTGTGTGTGTGTGCGCGCGTGCGGGCGGGCGGGCGGGCGGGCGTGCGTGCGTGCGTGCGTGCGTGCGTGCGTGCGTGTGTGTGTGCGTGCGTGCGTGCGGGCGTGCGTGCGGGCGTGTGTGTGTGTGTGTCATTCAACTGACCATAAAGCATATCATTTTCATTCGAGTATTATTTATCCATTTATCAGTTTGACCAGAGAAGTAGAGATGCAAAGAACAGAGAAGCAAATCCTGTTGTTTTTAACATCCTAAACAGCTTTGAGAGTACTCAAAGAGACAGGGAGCTACTGTCAATCATTTATTTTAGCTTTAAAGACCGGAGCACATTGACAGGCCCCTGGTTAAGAGTAACAGAAGGTCAATAGATATTGTCATTGGGTTTGGATTTATTTTCCTTATAGATGTGCTGTCATAGAGGGACCCACTGGTCTTCCAACCGACGGTCAAAGTCATCAATACCTGCCAACATTGAATCCTAAAATGCAGTAGCATCAATATTTAATTGACTGTAAACACCATATAACAAAAATCCCTGCACTAGACTGTACTACACCTATCAGTTGTTCTGCTGTTAATACAAGAATTCAGTCTGTCACCTCAGACTGCATGTCATCAGAGGCTTCTTTCCACGCTTCTAACATAGTAAACACAACAACATCACCACAGTCTGGCACAGATAGCAGATCTGCTGATGATTCTAGTGGGCAAAACCATAAACAAAATGTTTCATACAGCTGAGTTACAGAATACACTAAACATCCCTGTCTCATCTTCTAGCTGAACTAGATGTATGACAGTTAGCTGATGGAGAGAAAACTGAGTCTGAAAGGAAGGATTCAAGTGAACTGAACGGGGCTCTTCATCAGATCACTGAGCTGGGTTTCCACGAGTCTAATTATATGAGCTGAACAGGACTCTTCATTAGATCACTGAGCTGGGTTTCCACGCGTCTAATTATATGAGCTGAACAGGGCTCTTCATTAGATCACTGAGCTGGGTTTCTACAAGTCTAATTATATGAGCTGAACAGGACTCTTCATTAGATCACTGAGCTGGGTTTCCACGAGTCTAATTATATGAGCTGAACAGGGCTCTTCATCAGATCACTGAGCTGGGTTTCCACGAGTCTAATTATATGAGCTGAACAGGGCTCTTCATCAGATCACTGGGCTGGGTTTCCATGAGTCTAATTATATGAGCTGAACAGGGCTCTTCATCAGATCACTGAGCTGGGTTTCCACGAGTCTAATTATATGAACTGAACAGGGCTCTTCATCAGATCACTGAGCTGGGTTTCTACAAGTCTAATTATATGAGCTGAACAGGGCTCTTCATTAGATCACTGAGCTGGGTTTCTGCAAGTCTAATTATATGAGCTGAACAGGGCTCTTCATCAGATCACTGAGCTGGGTTTCTGCAAGTCTAATTATATGAGCTGAACAGGGCTCTTCATCAGATCACTGAGCTGGGTTTCTACAAGTCTAATTATATGAGCTGAACAGGACTCTTCATTAGATCACTGAGCTGGGTTTCTACAAGTCTAATTATATGAGCTGAACAGGACTCTTCATCAGATCACTGAGCTGGGTTTCTACGAGTCTAATTATATGAACTGAACAGGGCTCTTCATCAGATCACTGAGCTGGGTTTCTATGAGTCTAATTATATGAACTGAACAGGGCTCTTCATCAGATCACTGAGCTGGGTTTCCACAAGTCTAATTATATGAGCTGAACAGGACTCTTCATCAGATCACTGAGCTGGGTTTCCATGAGTCTAATTATATGAACTGAACAGGGCTCTTCATCAGATCACTGAGCTGGGTTTCTACAAGTCTAATTATATGAGCTGAACAGGACTCTTCATTAGATCACTGAGCTGGGTTTCTACAAGTCTAATTATATGAGCTGAACAGGACTCTTCATTAGATCACTGAGCTGGGTTTCTACAAGTCTAATTATATGAGCTGAACAGGACTCTTCATCAGATCACTGAGCTGGGTTTCTACAAGTCTAATTATATGAACTGAACAGGGCTCTTCATCAGATCACTGAGCTGGGTTTCTATGAGTCTAATTATATGAGCTGAACAGGACTCTTCATCAGATCACTGAGCTGGGTTTCTACAAGTCTAATTATATGAGCTGAACAGGGCTCTTCATCAGATCACTGAGCTGGGTTTCTACAAGTCTAATTATATGAGCTGAACAGGACTCTTCATCAGATCACTGAGCTGGGTTTCCACAAGTCTAATTATATGAGCTGAACAGGGCTCTTCATCAGATCACTGAGCTGGGTTTCTATGAGTCTAATTATATGAGCTGAACAGGACTCTTCATCAGATCACTGAGCTGGGTTTCTACAAGTCTAATTATATGAGCTGAACAGGGCTCTTCATCAGATCACTGAGCTGGGTTTCTACAAGTCTAATTATATGAGCTGAACAGGACTCTTCATCAGATCACTGAGCTGGGTTTCCACAAGTCTAATTATATGAGCTGAACAGGGCTCTTCATCTGAGCTGGGTTTCCACGAGTCTAATTATATGAGCTGAACAGGGCTCTTCATCAGATCACTGAGCTGGGTTTCTACAAGTCTAATTATATGAGCTGAACAGGGCTCTTCATCAGATCACTGAGCTGGGTTTCTACAAGTCTAATTATATGAGCTGAACAGGACTCTTCATTAGATCACTGAGCTGGGTTTCTACAAGTCTAATTATATGAACTGAACAGGGCTCTTCATCAGATCACTGAGCTGGGTTTCTGTAAGTCTAATTATATGAGCTGAACAGGGCTCTTCATCTGAGCTGGGTTTCCATGAGTCTAATTACACTAAACAAAAAAATAAATGCAACATTGAAAGTGTTGGTCCCATGTTTCATGAGCTGAAATAAAAAATCCCAGAAATGTTCCATACGCACAAAAAGCTTATTTCTCTCAGATTTTGGGCACAAATTTGTTACATCCCTGTTAGTGAGCATTTCTCCTTTGCCAAGATAATCCATCCACCTAACAGGTGTGGCATATCAAGAAGCTGATTAAACAGCATGATTATTACACAGGTGCACCTTGTGCTGGGGGGCAATAAAAGGCCACTCTAAAATGTGCAGTTTTGTCACACAACACATTGTCACAGATGTTTCAAGTTTTGAGGGAACGTACAATTGGTATACTGACTGCAGGAATGTCCACCAATGCTGTTGTCAGAGAATACCATAAGCTACCTCCAACGTCATTTTAGAGAATTTGGCAGTATGTCCAACCGGCCTCACAACCACAGACCACGTGTAACCACGCCAGGCCTGCACCTTCACATCTGGCTTTTTCACCTGCGGGATCATCTGAGGGAAGGGGGGTGCTGAGGAGTATTTCTGTCTGTAATAAATCCCTTAAGTGGGGAAAAACTAAATCTGTCACACCCTGATCTATTTCACCTGTCGCTGTGCTTGTCTCCACCTCCCTGCAGGTGTCGCCAATCTTCCCCATTATCCCCAGTGTATTTATACCTGTGTTCTCTGTTTGTTTTTTGCTAGTTTGTTTTGTTTCGTGAAACCTACCAGCATTTTTCCCCATGCTCCTGTCTGTTCTAGTTCGTGCTTTCTATTTTTTTCCGGTTTTGACCATTCTGCCTGCTCTGACCCTGAGCCTGCCTGCCATTCTGTACCTTGCCACACCACACTGGATTATTGACCCCTGCCTGCTCTGACCCCTGCCTGCCATTCTGGACCTTTTGCACCCTATCTGGATTACTGACCTCTGCCTGCCCTTGACCTGTCGTTTTGCCTGCCCCTGTATTAGTAATAAACTTTTGTTACTTCGACACTGTCTGCATCTGGGTCTTACCTGAAACATGATAAATCTGATTGGCTGGGCCTGGTTCCCCAGTGGGTGGGCCTGGCTGCCAAGTGGGTGGGCCTATGCCCTCCAAGGCCCACCCATGGCTGCACCCCCGCCCAGTCATGTGAAATCCATAGATTAGGGTCTAATTTATTTATTTAATTGGCTGATTTCCTTATAAATCAAATCAAATCAAATTTTATTTGTCACATACACATGGTTAGCAGATGTTAATGCGAGTATAGCGAAATGCTTGTGCTTCTAGTTCCGACAATGCAGTAATAACCAACAAGTAATCTAACCTAACAATTCCACAACTACTACCTTATACACACAAGTGTAAAGGGATAAAGAATATGTATATGAACTGTAACTCAGTTAAATCTTTGAAACAGTTGCATGTTGCTTTTATATTTTTGTTCAGTATATATGAACTGAAGCCAGGTTAGCACTACAGCAACCCTCCAATATAACACAGTAGAGTTGACTACGGACTGATGGGCTGCAGTCAGACACAAGGGAAGACAGATTGAACAGGGACAGGCTGAGATGGAGCAAGGACAGGCTCAGGTTGAACAAGGAGAGGCTCAGATTGAACAAGGACAGGCTCAGATTGAACAAGGACAGGCTCATGTTGAACAAGGGCAGGCTTAGATTGAACAAGGACAGGCTCAGGTTGAAGAAGGACAGGCTAAAATTGAACAAGGACAGGCCCAGATTGAACAAGGAGAGGCTCATGTTGAACAAGAACAGGCTAAGATTGAACAAGGACAGGCTCAGGATGAACAAGGATGGGCTCAGATTGAACAAGGACAGGCTCAGATTGAACAAGGACAGGCTAAGATTGAACAAGGACAGGCTCAGGTTGAACAAGGACTGAGAAAAAAAAGAAGATTGCTACAGCAGTGGCCTTAAACAAATGTGCCATGAATTGCTGTTCTGTTCTGAAATTAGTATTAGAGTGTGCGTGACTTTATTTTTCTAAGTTTACCAACCATCAAGAGAGCTTTCCATTAACTTTGCGTGTGTGTGTGTGTGTGTGTGTGTGTGTGTGTGTGTGTGTGTGTGTGTGTGTGTGTGTGTGTGTGTGTGTGTGTGTGTGTGTGTGTGTGTGTGTGTGTGTGTGTGTGTGTGTGTGGAGGCGTGCGTGCGTGCGTGCGTGCGTGCGTGCGTGCGTGCGTGCGTGCGTGCGTGAGTGTGTGTATCAGCTGCAACCATTCAGATTGTTCAGATTTTTTAATCTCTATTTTGTTATAGTGGAAGATTCTATTGATCTTTTAGCCAACTGACTGTAACATAATGCTTGGTAATATCTGTGGTAATATCAGCTTTACTGGTCCACTCTCCAGCCTTTCTCAGGTTACAGAGGAAACCCAAGCCCTTTGACTACAAGTCGTTATTGTAGGAGACAGATCCAGTTTCAGCTTTATTCCACTTGTTGTTTTCTTTACTCCTTTATTTCCTTGTTGCTTTTATCAGCAGCAGCTGGGCTGGGTTTTAGCATTTAGATTTCCTCCAATACTTATTACATTCTACCTGATGAAAGGATATGTAACACCACAGGTACATTTCTGACTACGATCATCAGCATCTTGTAGTCTAGCTACAGCTCTGACGTGAGAAAGTTGACATGAGAGAAACTGATGGTGGTCTGTCTGCATTTTCATCATAGTCTCTTGAAGAGGGAGAGGGTCCGTTTATACAGCATACTGCTGATCACACACAGGCATCTAGCTGAACACTGACCACACATGTCTGGCCCTGTTATAGCAGGGAAAGGAGAGGTTAAATGTGTGTGCCATGGCTGTGCAGGCTGGCTCCGTAGCCCAGGAGGGATAGCAGACTGACAGGTGGTTCCACAGGGTAGGGCCCCTTTTACAGCCCTGCATGGGGACAGGGGGTAACCCTTACCCCACACAGACACAGTGACCACAGTAAGCCCTAAACATTAGAGGGCTTTAAACAACACATCACATAAACATATCTAGAGATTTTCATGCTCCTTTTTATATGTAAATGACATATCAGCATATTTCTAAACAAAACTGTTATCTCTTGGAATATAACTATATATTCTTGAATTACATAGCAATTTAAAAAAATGTATCATCTAAAATATAAATCAGTGCTATTGAATCACATGATTATTAGTGATTGGTCTCAGTTTGCTAGTTATTAGTGTTATTTTAGAGTCGAATGGCTGAAAACGTAAGGGGCGGGAATTTGACCAACAGGGCGTGGCTTCACACCCAGAATGAAAGGGGTGTGTCTGTAGGCTGCTGATGGGGGCCAAAGGGCTTCGCGTGAGCGCTTCTTTGCCAAGGGAGAGGAACAGAGAGTGAGAGGGGACAGAGGGGACATAAACTCTACCGTTTCTCATAGCACTGTGGACTTTGGACAAGTTGACATTGACACTGTTCAAAATATTTTCTCTAGACTACAATTATGAAGTGGATGGTCAAACAAAAAGGACTTTGAAATTGTTATTTTTGGAAATATTAATGCCTTTTTTAAGTGCGTAATGGCACGACTTCACCATGAACTATGTTTTTATGGGTAACATTATAAAGAAAGACCAAGCCTAATCTTGATTTTAAAGCGCATTGAATTGATCTAATTTAAAAGGCATGTTTCCTGCGTGTTGCCCTCCAGCTCAGTATAGCGCCTCATGGGATGTAACAAATGGAAAGCTGGGTTCAACTTTGGACACCTGAAGGCACAGTCCAAACTTTCCGTCTTCTTTGCCATGATCATAATTTTCACGTACTTATTTTATTGTTTCACTGGGTACTGCGACTCCCAACCTATAACTGTATACGACCAACAGACTTTTATCAACAAAATCCTGCAAAAGGAAGAACTGGAGTATTCACCTCACCAACTGTCTGACGCGCACAAGAACAGTTCTCCCGGCTCGTTTGTTCGCGAGCTCCCCGGCGTTGACAGTGTTGACACACTCTTGCAGGTCAATGATAACGAACTGCGACCTGATAACAATATCTCTACAGCTAATAACTTCGGGAGTAAAACGTTTCCTCAAGCAATCATCATCGGAGTAAAGAAAGGAGGCACGCGCGCGCTACTGGAGTTTCTGCGCATTCACCCGGATGTCAGAGCAGTGGGCGCCGAACCCCACTTCTTCGACAGGTTCTATGATAAAGGACTGGAATGGTACAGGTGAGCCAGTGCTGTTTTGAATTTCACTGAAATGTTTTTCTTTACAGGAGCACTGAAAACATCAACGTGAACATGGCCAAAAGATGGAAAGAGATATGATTTTCTATCATAAATAGCCTAATGTTTCGTTTGAATTAGTCAATACAGATTGCCTGCTACCCAGGTAAAATCATGGTATTACAATCACTGTGACATAGGGGCTTGCTTGGTAAAAAAAAAAAAAATCCAAATAAAGTAATTCATCCCACAATGACAAAGTATCAAATATTGTGTGAAACTGCCTGTCATCACAGGCACCAAAAGACAACAGACTCAGAAACACATCTGTGGATTTACTATATATCAGGTGTAGCCTATATGGGAAATTCCATGGTAACAGAATTACACAGAAGACTCAGATTTTTCACTTTGAAATATATTCCAAACAAAAACCATTTATTTCAAAGTTTAACAAACCATACAATTTATACCATACATTTAAAAAATTACATTTATTTACATTTATTTTGGTAACTTGTGTTTGTCATTGATCACCTCTCCTGAGCAGGCTCCTATCCTCAACCTCCTCCTCCCTTCCTACAGTGTCACCTCATTAATATCGCCCAATGCCAATAAGGATCCTCTCTGAGAGCCCCTTGGTGCGACAGGGCATTCAGTCCCCTGCCAAAAAAATGTTGTTTATTGACGTGATGCGCTGCGGTTCTAAGTGTCTGTCCCTGTGTGTATCCCCGGGGACCCCTCACTGTCACCCATTTCACCTGGTTGGGCAGGTGAGCACATAGAGATGTGACACAGAGCCAATGAGAGGGAGAAATCAATACAGTCTGTTAATTAATATTGCAGATGTTGGGTATAAACGTCAATAGCAGCAATGGAGGGATGAAAGTCTCTCCCATCACAACTCTCTAAACTCTCCAAGCATATGCAGATTTTTTTTTTTACTAAAGAAATCAAGATCACACAGACAAATGTCTCTAAAGATGTATGGCAGGTAGCCTAGTGGTTAAGAGCATTGGACTAGCAACCAAAAGGCTTCTGGACTGAATCCCCGAGCCAACTATGTGAAGAAAAAAAGTATCTGTTGATGTGCCCTTGAGCAAGGCGCATAGCCCTAATTGCTCTGGATAAGAATTACTCAAATGTAAATGTACTCTTTCCAAGCGTTGACAATGTAGCGTTGACAGTGTAGCCTATAGTCTTCTGCAAGTTACCTGAATGTACTGTCTTTCACTGTACTATAATTTAATTTGTGAGGCCAGGCAGTTGAGCCTACAGTATGGCACTACAACAGTTACAGGCCTTTGATGGTGTTGAGAGACCAGTGACCTTTTAACACCGTCCCAGTGCTTTGTTGCAGCTGCACGGCGGCTCTCTAGTCTCTCTTTCTGTCTCACAAATGTGTGATGAAATGGTTTTAGTCTTTCCTAATCTGACGACAGGTCTTGTCAACACTGTGTGGATTGGCCTGATGTAATGACAGCTCAAGCATTAGCTCGGACAACTCAGGGACATGGAGATTAGGACCCTGTCACGGTTCAACATCACATTATGGAGTACCAGCCAGTCAGTGTAGGGTAAAGTTGCCCAAAGCCAATGCGCTGATCTAAAGTCAGTGTTGGGTCTTTTTCCCTAATGTTTTAGGTTGGGATTGGGGGATGGGAAGCTGATCCTAGATCTGTGCCTAAGGGTGTGATGGTTTATTGGTTCTTATCTAAGGAGAAGTGTGTAGTGCTGTGCTGGAGTAATGAAAATGGTGTCAAAGCACCCCAATCAGCCAGTCTCTCATCATCACCTGCTCCCTCTGCTCTTCTCTCACCTCCTTCCGCTTTTCTCTCACTCCCTCTGACCTTCTCCCTAAGCTCTGCGCCACTCGGGCACTGCATCTCAGTGCTAGAGGCGTCACTACAGACACCCCGGTTCGAATCCAGGCTGTATCACAACCGGCTGTGATTGGGAGTCCCCTAGGGCGGTGCACAATTGGCCCAGCGTCGTCCGGGTTAGGCCCGGTGTAGGCCGTCATTGTAAATAAGAATTTGTTCTTAACTGACATGCCTAGTTAAATATACATATATATTTTTAATCTCACCTCCCTCCGCTCTTCTCTCACCTCCCTCCTCTCTTCTCTCACTCCCTCCACTTTTCTCTCACCTCCCTCTGCTCTTCTCTCACTCCCTCCGCTCTTCTCTTACGTCCCTCCGCTTTTCTCTCACCTCCCTCCTCTCTTCTCTCACTCCATCCTCTCTTCTCTCACTCCCTTCGCTCTTCTCTCACTCCATCCTCTCTTCTCTCACTCCCTCCTCTCTTCTCTCACTCCATCCTCTCTTCTCTCACTCCCTCCACTCTTCTCTCACTCCACCCTCTCTTCTCTCACTCCCTCCTCTCTTCTCTCACTCCCTCCACTCTTCTCTCACTCCCTCTCCTCTTCTCTCACCCCATCCTCTCTTCTCTCACTCTCTTCGCTCTTCTCTCACTCCATCCTCTCTTCTCTCACTCCATGCTCTCTTCTCTCACCTCCCTCCTCTCACTCTATCCTCTCTTCTCTCACTCCACCCTCTCTTCTCTCACTCCCTCCTCTCTTCTCTCACTCCATCCTCTCTTCTCTCACTCCCTCCACTCTTCTCTCACTCCATCCTCTCTTCTCTCACTCCCTCCTCTCTTCTCTCACTCCCTACACTCTTCTCTCACTCCCTCTCCTCTTCTCTCACTCCATCCTCTCTTCTCTCACTCCCTTCGCTCGTCTCTCACTCCATCCTCTCTTCTCTCACCTCCCTCCTCTCTTCTCTCACTCTATCCTCTCTTCTCTCACTCCCTCCTCTCTTCTCTCACTCCATCCTCTCTTCTCTCACTCCATCCTCTCTTCTTTCACTCCCTCATCTCTTCTCTCACCTCCCTCCACTCTTCTCTCCTGTGTGTGAAAGGCGTTGTATCATCATTGATGGGGTCTTTGATTTTAACCAGGGTATTACACAGGGTATTATAATGTCTTGTGTAATGATTTATGTATCTACACGGTACTACACCAGTAACTGAAATGAAACCGAATCTGACTCCTGTCCTTTGAAGGCAATTCAATCATTGTTTTATGTGTGCAACTGAGGAATAACATTCTGGTTACCAAAGCAGTTATAGAGTAACTCTGTGGCGTAAGGGCAACTTTTAAAATGTTGCTATTCACATTGACATGAAACCTATCCATTCATATCTGGACTGGATTCACTCCAGGCACCGTTTAAGAATGCATTTAGACTGGACTGGAAAGTGTCACTTAAACATTTTATACTTTGACAGAGCTCTTAACTTCAAGGTATTATTACACTGCTTTGTGTTTGTAATTGAACCCTGTCCTCTGTCTTCAGTTGGTAACCAAATAAAACACATGGACATGTTAAAATGAGCATTTGGCAAATTGTTTTAGAAGAAATGCTTATATGTGGGGAAAAACACTCGATGCATTTGGAAATGGTAATGCGGCTTTGTGGGAGAGAACATGTTTAAAGGGTTTAGCTCTTTCTACTCTTTCTGTGTGTGACTGTGTGTGTGTGACTGTGTGTGTGTTTCCACTGTGTGTGTGTGACTGTGTGTGTGTGTGTGTTTCCATTGCATATGTGCATGTATCCTAAGCTTTACCTGATGAGATCCAGTCCCGTGTCTATCTCCCTCTCCCCATTCTCCTCTGCCATCCACCATTAAACCTATCCACAACTTTTCATTACACCATAAATATCCAATAGATATAAATGTAATTTCCCATATTGATCTGTTAAAATAGGGTTTCCTATTGATTCAGCTCCTGGCACCTTTATCAGGGCACTGCAGGGGAGGTTCATTAACCGCTGAATATTCAATCTTGTTGACAAGGTGTTGTTGGCCCGTCAACCAGCGACATTTATACCCTACACACATGGTTACACCTAGAATGTATTTATGCTGCAGTGAAATTCTAGTTAAGTCTGTGAAACGTGTGGGGATTGGGGGGACAGGGTTCTTCAGAAGTATATTTTCTTTCATAATTCAGTGTAGCATTGGTCACATTATCCAGACTGGAATGACCGGCTCTTATTTCCTGCAAGTCTTTTTTACCAATCACAAGGGATTCCACTGTGGAATTCTGAGGCATATGTCAAAGGTTTGGAAATGGAGTGTTAGAGACAGAGAGAGTGTTCTTTGACCCAACAAAAAGTTTTTGGAAGGGCCTTTCATGGTCCCAAGTAGGAAGCATGGAAATGATTGTCTTTGAAATAATCAAATGTATAGAATTGGACTGAACAAAGGAGACCTTTGTTTGAATGTCCACTGGTCGTCTTGTCTTTGTGTCATTATGCAGAATGAGAGCAATGAGAAACATTCTCTGCTGTGACCATTGACAATCATAAATGCTGCCTCCTAACTTTTCAAAAATAACATTTATCTCAGGCTATGGTGGTGTACGATCAAGGAAAGATCTAGAATATATGCATGGCATGCTTTCAAGCAACCAAAGGAATTCCTTCAAGATTGATATCAATATGCAAAATGAAATGGGCAAAATGTAACTGAATAATCGAACATGACTTGATAAATTGGTTTGGGGACGGGTATGGATTTTCAATCTTGAGAAAAACTCATCGTCCAACTCAGTCATCAATATTTTGACAGCTCATAATTGGCCGACCGTTCACCTTTAGTATGGCATGCACTATCCAATCAGATGATAGTTAATGAAATAACTGGAAAGTATAAGAGATGTGAAAATGATAACTCGATGAGTATTTAGAATTGGACAGATGGAGAAGTAAATGGACTTCCTTTCCAACCCTGTAGTGTGACAGAACAAGGGACTGACTATTACAAATCAATGTCTTCAATAGCCAGATGCCTAACCTAATTACATCTGAACATGATTATTTAACTAACAGATCATAAATTAATAGAAGTGTTAAAGTAATAGTTAAAACTGGGTTCCCTATACTGTTTACCAGTGCTGCATTCACACATACTGTAGCTAGGAACTTTATTGTTGAATTTCTAAACTCAGTGTGACAGAAAGGTATGCTAGTTATGTTTTAACTAGCAGATGTAGACTACTCTGATGCTCTTTTACTATAATAATGTAAAACTAATCCAGAGATTTTCACTGCCACAATACCGACCCTTTTCTACCTTCTCTCCCCTCATAATAAATCCATTTTAAACAGATAGAGCAGCAGAACTGTGACAGTATTTATCCAGTAGGCTGGATTCCTCTCAGCCTGCAGGTCTCTAACATGACTCCCAGGTTACGATCATTGATCAGGGTTCATGTTTGGTGGAGTGGAAAAAATGATTCCCACTCCGTCCCTGCCGACCTCCTCCTCTCATGTCCCTGTCACAGCAAGATGGATGGCACAGCTATAACAACCTCACATGGCACTACACTTCTCTGGAATCACAATACACACCCAGTCAACACTGGTAAACAGAAATGTCTTGTTTTCTGCAAGGCTGTGATTATCGAATCGTGGACTAATTCAATTCTAGTTATCAGAGATTGTAGTAGTGGTTGTAGCGACTGTAGGATAGAAGTGTGAATGTTGACAAGGACAGTTTTGTTTTTGCACCAACACCGGAGTTACTCTGTTTAGTTACACAAGGAATGAATCCCTGCCTACACTTCAAATTGTCTAACCTTATCTTAACCAGGGCCCATTCCCATTTAGAGTGTGCTTATTTGCCTTAGTACCTCAACAAGGGCAGAGAGTAGTGTACGCTATTAGAGAGTTATTGGAATCTAATTCAGCCACCAGCTCTCTTGTGCACCATTTTACCTAGGACGCTTTAAGTTGACCTCTATCCCCATCACCCAGCCTACCATCTTCTGTCTAGAGAGGCTACTAGATCACTGACTTTAAGTTGACCGCTACCCCCATCACCCAGCCTACCATCTTCTGTCTAGAGAGGCTACTAGATCATTGACTTTAAGTTGACCTCTACCCCCATCACCCAGCCTACCATCTTCTGTCTAGAGAGGCTACTGGATCACTGACTTTAAGTTGACCTCTACCCCCATCACCCAGCCTACCATCTTCTGTCTAGAGAGGCTACTAGATCACTGACTTTAAGTTGACCTCTACCCCCATCACCCAGCCTACCATCTTCTGTCTAGAGAGGCTACTAGATCACTGACTTTAAGTTGACCTCTACCCCCATCACCCAGCCTACCATCTTATGTCTAGAGAGGCTACTAGATCACTGACTTTAAGTTGACCTCTACCCCCATCACCCAGCCTACCATCTTCTGTCTAGAGAGGCTACTAGATCACTGACTTTAAGTTGACCTCTACCCCCATCACCCAGCCTACCATCTTCTGTCTAGAGAGGCTACTAGATCACTGACTTTAAGTTGACCTACCCCCATCACCCAGCCTACCATCTTCTGTCTAGAGAGGCTACTGGATCACTGACTTTAAGTTGACCTCTACCCCCATCACCCAGCCTACCATCTTCTGTCTAGAGAGGCTACTAGATCACTGACTTTAAGTTGACCTCTACCCCCATCACCCAGCCTACCATCTTCTGTCTAGAGAGGCTACTAGATCACTGACTTTAAGTTGACCTCTACCCCCATCACCCAGCCTACCATCTTATGTCTAGAGAGGCTACTAGATCACTGACTTTAAGTTGACCTCTACCCCCATCACCCAGCCTACCATCTTCTGTCTAGAGAGGCTACTAGATCACTGACTTTAAGTTGACCTCTACCCCCATCACCCAGCCTACCATCTTCTGTCTAGAGAGGCTACTAGATCACTGACTTTAAGTTGACCTACCCCCATCACCCAGCCTACCATCTTCTGTCTAGAGAGGCTACTGGATCACTGACTTTAAGTTGACCTCTACCCCCATCACCCAGCCTACCATCTTCTGTCTAGAGAGGCTACTGGATCACTGACTTTAAGTTGACCTCTACCCCCATCACCCAGCCTACCATATTCTGTCTAGAGAGGCTACTGGATCACTGACTTTAAGTTGACCTCTACCCCATCACCCAGCCTACCATATTCTGTCTAGAGAGGCTACTAGATCACTGACTTTAAGTTGACCTCTACCCCCATCACCCAGCCTACCATCTTCTGTCTAGAGAGGCTACTGGATCACTGACTTTAAGTTGACCTCTACCCCCATCACCCAGCCTACCATCTTCTGTCTAGAGAGGCTACTAGATCACTGACTTTAAGTTGACCTCTCCCCCCATCACCCAGCCTACCATATTCTGTCTAGAGAGGCTACTAGATCACTGACTTTAAGTTGACCTCTACCCCCATCACCCAGCCTACCATCTTCTGTCTAGAGAGGCTACTGGATCACTGACTTTAAGTTGACCTCTACCCCCATCACCCAGCCTACCATCTTCTGTCTAGAGATGCTACTGGATAACTGACTTTAAGTTGACCTCTACCCCCATCACCCAGCCTACCATCTTCTGTCTAGAGATGCTACTGGATCACTGACTTTAAGTTGACCTCTACCCCCATCACCCAGCCTACCATCTTCTGTCTAGAGATGCTACTGGATCACTGACTTTAAGTTGACCTCTACCCCCATCACCCAGCCTACCATCTTCTGTCTAGAGATGCTACTGGATCACTGACTTTAAGTTGACCTCAACCCCCATCACCCAGCCTACCATCTTCTGTCTAGAGAGGCTACTGGATCACTGACTTTAAGTTGATCTCTACCCCCATCACCCAGCCTACCATCTTCTGTCTAGAGAGGCTACTGGATCACTGACTTTAAGTTGACCTCTATCCCCATCACCCAGTCTACCATCTTCTGTCTAGAGAGGCTACTGGATCACTGACTTTAAGTTGACCTCTACCCCCATCACCCAGCCTATCATCTGTCTAGAGAGGCTACTAGATCACTGACTTTAAGTTGACCTCTACCCCCATCACCCAGCCTACCATCTTCTGTCTAGAGAGGCTACTAGATCACTGACTTTAAGTTGACCTCTACCCCCATCACCCAGCCTACCATCTTCTGTCTAGAGAGGCTACTAGATCACTGACTTTAAGTTGACCTCTACCCCCATCACCCAGCCTACCATCTTCTGTCTAGAGAGGCTATTGGATCCTTGACAGCTTAGTGTGTGTTTGCTGTCTCAGCCATTAAACCATCTCTGAGCATAGTGCTTGTTACACCAGGGTAGTTGGAAAAATGTTATGGGTTGTCTTTAATAGCGTAACAGGAATTGGTTACTGGTGCGGTGGTTATGTTTAATTGTGAGGAAATGTGACTGATTAAAAGGAGAACTCTGCCTGAAGGAGATCTCTGGAAGAAATTGTCTGCGGAATGTGAACATTATCTGGGAAGTTCACAATGTGAAATCTGAAGAAAAAAAGACTTGCTCTCTCACAAAATTGCTCTCTCTCTTTCTTTGTTGTACTGTGTATTTTAGAGACACGCTCTCTCTCTCTCTCTCTCTCTCTCTCTCTCACACACACACACACACACACACACACACACACACACACACACACACACACACACACACACACACACACACACACACACACACACACACACACACACACACACACACACACACACACACACACACACACACACCACTTACTGGGTGTGGATCGGTCCCTTAATGACAAACACTGGAGCTTTCCCAGCAGCTGCAGTCCCTGTGTTCTGCCAGCAATAATCCCCATTCCTCAATTAAAACAAGTCAAGGATGGGCCGACAACCACAAGGAGTGGGACATTTTAACAGTTTAGGAAGTGGTTTTTCACTGCAGTCTAGTATTGAGTCTTCTCATTGGTCTAGAGTTGGGTAGATGCCAGATGGCCAATGGTTGGAGCCCATATTGAGTCCATTAGAGAGTTCTGAGGTGTACTTGTAAGTTTTATTCATTTGGAAAAGCTAGCTAATTAATGGAAACATGTGGGCGTTTAAGCACGGTAGCAGACCCTGGGGAAAGAACACTTTAGCATTATGTATAGTATAAGACGATAATGTTTAACTTTGGTTCAAAAGGGAAGAAGCTGCTTTTATAAAGTTCTCAAAAAGACAACCCTGCTTATAGCATCATAAGAAGCCCTTAAGATTTCACAAGACTGTATCAAGGCTGGAGTGCTGATACTGGGTTTTCTGCTTTTCCATAAAGGTAGTTGTTAGTAAGAATAACTACAGGGCAGTGCATGATTTCATACTGAAACCCTCAGAACAATTTAACCTAATGAAGTTACTATAGTCAACTGGTGGACAGCGGTCCAGATGCAGACCCAGAACAAGGTAAAACACCTTTGGGGGGGAACTCAGTAGGGTTTCGACCCCTGGTATCATCTGAACACACGTAAGACATGGAACATTTTGTAGAATTGCAGGGAATGAGCTTTAAAACAGCAAACAATTCTCTGCCTCATGCAAAATTTGTAAAATTGGGGGAAATTAGCTATAAAACTGCAAAATGTTCTCTCTGCCAACAAGAGGGGTGTGAACAGTTTGGGGTCGCATGGGTTTCAAGGTGGGGGTTTGTTATTACGCCGAAAAAGAACAATATCCATTCGGACCTTTGCCACCTAGGAAATTTGTGTGACCGGACCTTCTCAAATAGTACTTGAGTACCCCTGGTATAGAGGCTCGTTTTACAGTGTTATCAATTACATCACTGGGGTCAGGCTGAGGGAGGAAGGAAGTGACCCTCCAGTAATCTGTCCATCTCTCTCTTCCTCCTCCTCTTGTCTGTTCATCGGTTCATCTCTCAGGGTGGGGGCCCCCAGCCACTGGTCACCCACGGATAAATCCTCACAGCCAACAGCTAACCCACTGTGGGCCAGGCAGTAACACAGTGGAACACACAGGCTGATTTTCCCATTCGATAAGACAGAGGCGGGCAGTCAAAGGAAGGCAGACAGAGGGGGTCAGACAGAGGGAGGGAGACAGAGGGGGTGGATGAAGGGGGCAGACAGAGGTGGGACAGACAGAGGGGGTCAGACAGGGGGACAGACAGAGGGAGGCAGACAGAGGGGGTCAGACAGGGGGACAGACATAGGGGGGCAGACAGTGGGAGGCAGACAGAGGGGGACAGACAGAGGGAGGCAGACAGAGGGGGGCAGACAGGGGGGGTCAGACAGAGGGGGCAGACAGAGGGGGGCAGACAGAGTGGGGCAGACAGAGGGGTATAGACAGAGGGAGGCAGACAGTGGGGGCAGACATAGGGGGGCAGACAGAGGGAGGCAGACAGACGGGGCAGACATAGGGGGGCAGACAGAGGGGGGCAGACACTTTTCTCTGTCTTTCACTCTCTCATACACATACAGTATACTCTCCCATCTCTTGCTCTCTCAGAAAAAAAAGTATTATCTCTCCAACGCTCTCTCTCTCTATCTTTTTAATTCTGCAGTTGGAATGTCAGGCTTTATCCTGCAGTAGTCAGTCTGGAGTCTTGAGCTGTTCTCCCTCTCTCCTCTCTCTGTTTCTCTCTCTCTCTCTCTACACTCTTAGAAAAAATGGTTCCAAAAGGAGAACCCTTTTTGGTTTCAGGTAGAACCATTTTGGGTTCTGTGTAGATCCCTCTGTGGAAAGGGTTCTACATGGAACTCAAAATGATTTTACCTGGAACCAAAAGGGTTCTACCTGAAACCAATAAGTGTTCTTCCAAGGGTTCTCCTATGGGGACAGCCGAATAACCATTTTAGTTTTTTTCTAAGAGTGTACATGCACACAGACTCTGTTATTCCCTCTCCTGAGGAAGCTGTGAGACTGCTACTCACTCATTCTTCTCAACGTTACCTGCTGTAGTAATCTCTGTATTAGTTGTCATGTTCACTTTCCCCCTGGTAGACACATTCTTTAGGTCTTTCTTACTGACCTACCTCACTGATCTACACCTCCTCAACAAATAGAACTCTCCGTCTCACCATTTCCTGCTGTGTGTGTAGTCAGGCAGCCTTGGTGTGTACTGAATTAGGTTCTACTATGCAATGCTACTTTACCACACACACACACACACACACACACACACACACACACACACACACACACACACACACACACACACACACACACACACACACACACACACACACACACACACACACACACACGCACACACACACAAAACATGCACACACACACACACACACACACACACACACACACACACACACACACACACACACACACACACACACACACACACACACACACACGCACACACACACAAAACATGCACACACACACACACACACACACACACGCACACACACACAAAACATGCACACACACACACACACACACACACACACACACACACACACACACACACACACACACACACGCACACACACACACACACACACACACACACACACACACACACACACACACACACACACACACGCACACACACACAAAACATGCACACACACACACACACACACACACACACACACACACACACACACACACACACACACACACACACACACACACACACACACACACACACACACACACACACACACACATGTATGTGGACCAAACTGTGAATCATTTGTCATTGCTTTCACACAAAATGCATTCAATGACCACATTCTCCGAAATCCATGAACTCTTTTCTCATTCATACTCCACCAACTGCAAAACTATATATTTGCAGCACGTTTTCAAATGCTTAAACACTGTTTCCAAAACTGTTAAAAACACATTCAAAACAGAATGATGGCAAATGTCGTGCATTTCTACAGTAACCAGATTGAAACAGAAAATCTCAGCACAATATTTAATCATTCCAAACACAGCTGATTGCGATTTCAGCTGAAAGCCTACCCAAGTGTCCTGTTTTTAGTCTCGTTACCAAACAGACAAAAGAGGACGACTTCGGAAGGATTTAATTTGGAAACATAGATCAAGGAAGACAGGTTGGTGGGGAAAGAAGAGTGGCAGGGAGGGAGAATGCGTGGAGGACAAAGGAGAGGAAGACCAAGAGCGGTGGTCTCTGATGAGATAAGGGCCACAATGATTGACCATGTTGTAAACCATGGTCTCTCTGAGAGAGGCCGGTTTAAGGGTGCAACCAAATTCGCAGCGTTCAACAGTTGCATCATTAGTACAAATTTTCCGGCAAAACAACAGGTGAGATGTGCATCCTTCAATGATAATTGAACTACATATTAGAGTACAATACAGTATGTTCACATTTTTACATGTACTGACATATTGAAATATATTGATGGTTTGTGTTTTTCAGTAAGATCTAAAGGTTGCATCCCACAGGAGGGAGAGGCAGAATATTATCAGATGCGCAGGAAATTGACATTGTTGACATGGTAATACGGTCAGCACAATGACAATTGCCAGAGTCCTAGTGTAAGGGTCCTGTGTGTAGCTGGTGTAGAGAGTCAGGCGCAGGACAGCAGATATGAGTAATCAACGTATTTACTCAAAAAGACAAATTTACAAAGTAACATCTCGAGCCCACAAAGACGGACCGAATTACAAAAAACAATCACTCACAAACACAACATGGGGAACAGAGGGTTAAATAATGAACAAGTAATTGGTTGAGTGAAGCCAGGTGTGTAATACAAATACAGAACAAATGGAAAATGAAAAGTGGATCGGTGGTGGCTAGAAAGCCGGTGACGTCAACCGCCGAACGCCGCCCGAACAAGGAGACGGACCGACTTCAGCGGAAGTCGTGACACCTAGAGAAACATAAAATAAGGATGAAGCAGTTGTACACTGTACCCTTTGAGAGAAACGGTGAACATGTGAAAGAACTCTGGTATCAATATGTCCAGGTAAGATGTCTGTTCAATAACCAAACAGGGTACATACACAGCTATGCATAATGTAAAGTAGTGTAAAACTGTGGATTTACTGTATTTTAGAGAGTAATGGAGATGGAAGCCAGGCAACCTGCACATACATTCATCTTTGTGGATGAAGCTGGATTCAACCTGGCAAAAACACGCCGCAGGGGAAGAAATGTGATTGGACAGAGAGCAACCGTGGATGTCCCAGGCCAGAGAGGAGCTAACATCACAATGTGTGCTGCACTGTCCAATGATGGTTTGCTGTTACACAAACCACTCATTGGCCCCTACAATACAGAGAGGCTCAGTTATTTTCTTGATGACCTGCATAATCAACTTGTGCCAGCGGAGGAGAGAGGGGCAAGAAACTCCCCTACCTTTGTTGTTGTGTGGGATAATGTGGCATTCCACCACTCTGCTGCAGTCACCGACTGGTTTGCTGCACATCCCAGGATGTCAGTACTATTCCTGCCTCCATACTCCCCCTTCCTAAACCCCATAGAGGA